>NC_090873.1:43189924-43237424 GCF_036669935.1 Montipora foliosa
ATCTATACGCTTTATAACACATATGGAAAAGGCGTCTACAGCCAATCAGAGCGATTAGACCTACAGCTAATTTCACATGCGGCGAAGTATAACGATACAATCAACGATAGCCGTAACGGCCCTCGGTCCACCCCCCTAACACGCCAATCACAGAGAAGCTCACTGCCGTGCATCTCCTAGCGTCTCGGGCAAATCGTACTTTTGTTATTGAATTAAATTAAATTTGCCATTTGGCGCTATTGTTAGTGAGTTTTCTTTTCTAATTTACATTCAGAAAACTATTTCAATGAAAATTCGCGTCTTATGTGTAATAAAACAGCTCACGACATAGAAAGTGCTTTGTACGGGTTATATTCACTCGTTGTTTGTGTCAAAACCCCTCACTCGCTCGTTCCTCGCTCGTACGGGTTTTTGACACAAAACAACTCGTGAATACAACCCCCGTACGCCGCACTTTCTATGAAGTAAACTATATTACTGTGTCTACTAAGCATATAGCGGCTCGAATTTCTAAAAATATGGAAAATGAAAAACAACGTCTTTTCTTAACCATGATGTTCCGCGCACGCGCATTTGGGCGCGCGGAGTTTAATCCACTTTTCGGAAAGTTTTTGAACGCTGTTTAAACATTAATTCTTGACATATCAATTCGCTGAGACTCAGAAAACAGAAATGAATTATTAATCTGGAAACATGAATTAAAATCCCTCACCATGTTTGCCCTCGAATCATACGTCAAGGCTTTCAATACAAAGTTCTACCTCTTACGCTATACTCTACACTAACACAAAATTGCACAAGATCGGTTTTAGACCGAATGATCTGTGCAGTTTATGCAAGGCTCAGTCAGAAACTTTAAGCCCCTTTTTTTTATCACTGTTCACATTCCAGACATTTCTGGACTGATTTTTGAGTCTTACTGGCATTTTTTATCCAATCAACGGGTACACCTCTCTTTGGAAAATGTTTTATATGGAATAATATCGCAACAATTCCCTTTACTTAATTTACTCATTGTTATCGTTGGGAAATTGTTTTTTGTGGGACTGCAGAAGAAAGCCAAATTAATCCATATATTACTGGGTTTAAGAACAAAATTGTTCGCAAGTGCGAAACAGAAAGGAATTAAAAACACGAAAGACTATTTTAAAAAGAAATGGGTGCTCATACCAACTCGATAAGCCTACTAGCCTGTTGTTCTACTGTTTGTTGTTGTTGTGGTTGTGTCTGTTTGTCTCTCTCTTTCCAGTTATTTATAATGTAAGGCGTATTATCCTAACATAAAAATCTACCCTTCAATCTTTAATTTCTCAATAATTAATGTGTTGTAGTTCATTGTGGTAAAACATTGATAATTAATTTGTCTATAAATAAATAAATAAATAAATAAATAAAAAAAACCGTCGTCCGTTTGAATGGCAGTGAGTGGTTACATAGCTCTTTGGTAATGTAACAAAAACATGGCTTTATAGAGTTCCAACCCATCGTGCCCGATTTACTTTCGCGGGTTTGAGTCAAATTGCTTCCTACTTTCAATACCATAATAGACATTATGTGTATCATCCACTTTTCCAACAAAAGCACCGAAAATTAACTGAAGTATTGGTCGTAAAAAAAAAGTACACAGCAGAAACCGTGATTGTCTTGCTAACCTCCTGGCAGAATTTCACTTCAGTCTCTTGGCCTCAAGCGAGTGAAAGTGCGAAGGTTTTTTCATTTCATAAGAATTTTAGCTTCAAATTCTTAATTAACTCGTAAAAATATCTTTCGAGCTTTCCTATGCTTAGGAAGAGAGATTGAAGTAAACTAACAAATGATCTCACTTACCCGAATTATTAAACTGTTGACCAAATTGCTGTAGATTCCATCCTTGCGGTAGCATCTCTAACTTTCTTTGCGATTCACCGCTCTCGTTTATCATGGTGAAGTGATCACTTGGTTCATCTTTGGATCGCAAGCGCCGTCCTCTGTACAAGAAAGGGAATTTTAGCAAAAACGACTCGACACCAAAGAAAATATCACTAAATAATATAAACACTTATGCGGTCGTTGCTAATAATAATTGAAATGACTAGAGAACACTGGATTGATAGAAACGCGGTTAAACTAAATACTGAGGTAACGAAAATCATGCTCACATTCTCGCCCAGGCCCCAGTTGTTCAAAATTGGATAACTATATCCACCGCACACCGGTGGCTCAGTTGGTTGAGCACCAGGCTGCCATACAGGAGGTCGTGAGTTTGACTCCGGCCGGACCAACACTTATGGTCTTAAAATAACTAATGATAAAGTGCTTCCTTTGTAAAGACATTTGCAATGGCTAGACTCTCTAGTCTTCTTGGATAAGGACGATAAACCGTAGGCCCCGTCTCACAACCTTTCAATGTTCATAATCCTGTGGGACCTAAAAGAACCCATACACTTGTCACTTGTTCCCGGTGTTGTGGTCTGTCCTCTGTGGTGTAACATGGTTGGGGGGGTAAATGCTCGGAGATACTAACTACACCAAGCTACTCTAAAATCCGAGGATATTAAATAAAGCTAAGTTATGATATGCATGATGTAATATTTAACAATTAGACCCATAGCCTGCAAGGGCGCCCGAAAATGTTGTACTCTTTGCAGGAATAAATGAGTCAAAGTCATCTTTTTGTGTTATATTATTTCACTGTTTTAATATATACTAAAACAACTATTCACCTCAGTGTCGGTGGCTACTGGTGGCTATCTACCACTAGCCACCTTCACTTCGGTGAATAGTTGCTAATTATCCACTGGATACAGTCGAACAACTGGGACCAGAACCTCAAATCTTGTAATGTTACGTTGCTGTATTTTAGATGACAGAACGAAATCAGCTAAAATGCTTTCCTCGTGAGTTTCATCGCGTTTTCGTCTTCTTTAATGATGGAGTTTGTGAAAGCTCAATTGAACATTACGATTAAACGAAGAGTGAACAGACAGATCAACGCACTTCGCGTTTTCAATACTCCTCCTTTTCATTCGAGTCATACGGGAAACATTTTTCTGCAGCTTACATTTAGCCCATTTATTTGGTCTATTAATCAAAGCAGTAATCAGAGGGGATTCCCGCGGTTATGCAAAACGTGTGTGAAACAGAACTAGGCCACGAATTCTCTCCAAATATTTAATACTATCCTTGATTGCCTTCATTTGTGCTCATGGAGGCGAGAATTGGTCACTTCTTGGCGGAATAATTGAAAATCGAGACAGCCGACACTTTAAGGTCCTTTAAGGCTGTGTGTGCAACTTCGCCACTTTGCCTCAAATTCTCCGAGGTTTTTGCTCGGCTTGCGCCTGTTATGCTGAAAATCATTTACACGTACGGAGCTACCAAAGAGTACCCGGGCATCATTTTCTTACAAGTATCTGAACTCTTACCTATGCCAGCAAGTCAATATAGTCCACAATATCCCTGTTAATCCAATACCTATGGCTATAGATCCAACCACTATATACCATAGACTCCAGTCTAAAACGACAAGTAGGCAACTGATCAGTAACACTTTTTAATCGTTATAACGATTCAGATTGAGTTTCATTGCACTCAACGGGCTTGTTGCGCATTCATATGAAAACTGGAACGCTTTGACAAAAAGTAACCATCCTTTTTTTTTTAATTTATTAATTCAGAGGACTTATTTTGAATTTCGTGAAACCAATTTCAAAGCCTTGATTGATTGATTGATTGATTGATTTGCGTTTACTCGGTCACTAAAAAAAACGCCCGATAGAAAGTAAAAAACTTAGCCTTGTTCAATTCATTTGATAAGAGTTGGGAAATTGAAATAATACGAAATTTGGTCTTAGAGAGCGTCTTGCTATAAACAAATTACAAACGCTTTAAGGACTTGTCAAATCAAGTTACCTTCTAAGTTTTAATTAATGAAGCTTTTACGTTCAATTATGCAGGGAAACATAGCTGAGAGAAGATAGAATAGCAAAAGAGCGTACTGGCCCCTGCATCTTTATACAATTTCAGGATTATTTTGTAAATCGGGCTGCGTTTTCATAAATAGCTCAATGATTATGACATGCACATTTAGCGCTAATTTCTGGGGAGAATGATAAAGCGCAACGAGCTTAAGCTAAGAGGCAAGATTCTCTCATAAGAGGGTAAGCAGAGATGAGCACTCGCCTCCAACCAATGTGGCCCGGCTTCGATTCCCAGATCCGGCGTCATAAGGGGGTTGAGTTTTTTGGTTCTCTACTCTTCTTCGAGAGGTTTTTCTCCGGGTACTCCGGTTTTCCCATCTCCTCAAAAACCAACATTTGATTTGATTTGCGTTATTTTGTTAATTTCAGTTTACAGTGTCCCCAATTAGTACTCTAGGCGCTAGAAGACTAGTCACTTAAATAAAGTTCCTTTCCTTTTATACAGTTTCATAATTATCTGGTAAATCGGGTTAAATTTTCAGAAATAGTTCAATGCTTATGCCTACACTTTAAATATTTAGCGCTCTGAAGAATGATTAAAACACAAGGAACTTCAGCTATGAGGTTTTTCTACACCGCGTTTCGACCCACCTGAACCTTGCTCCTCCACTTTCTTCCTAGATGTAATATATGCCATCTGAGAACCCTTATTGGCTACTTGATTGACAGGAACAGGAATGCAAAGCTCTTTACTTGCACAGTCCCCCGCGTAGCAGTTTTCGCCCAAAAGCAAGGCCAGGTCGCACGTCTGCTCAGCGCAACATAGTGCTGCGCATGTCTCAATGCTATCCACTTCCGCTATTTGAGTAAAGTTTCCTGCTCGGAGGCCTCCCAGTAAGGTGTGGTTGTAAAGGATGTGGCTACGGGTGCATTTGGGGATTGATGGATAGCCAGCACCTTCGTCTTCTAAAAGCTCTATTTAAATTGAGAATTGAAAGAACTCTTGATCTGTGTACTCTTCACTCCATTATTTAAACTAGCCCAACACATGTTGACTTCTTATTAGACAACGAATCAACTTTCTCTGTATTGGCAAAGGACAAATTGAGAAAGGACAGAAAGCGGCATTTACGAAGGCGTCAAAGTGTTTGAATGAAGTTGGCACCACAAGAGTTTAAAGAAATGTAATATGTTTCCTCTATAGAAGGAGTGTGTTTCCTTACCTTCCTCTGTAATTTTTGGAGCCCATTTTAGAAAAGCTATTCTGGGGTAGAACCTGGACGGCTGGGCAGGTATAGTTTGACAAACACGATCACTGTAACATGACACGGAGTAACAATAACTTCCCAACATGAAGGCCATGTCACCCTGACCAAGATCACATGACTTGCCAATGCACTCCTGCATATTCTTGGTCTTGCCTAGTGAGGTGAAGTTGCCTGATTTAATGCCTCCAAGCAATGTAACATTCGGGTAGATTTTGCTGGAAGAGCACGTGCTGGTTTTGAGTATAGTGGGGTGGGGAAGTTTGTCGCTGATTATTTCGTGAATTTTCATCGTTGGTACTTCTGGCCTCGGGACGGTTGGCAGGACGTTTGCTATAAGAAAACAAATATCAATTCATGGCTTTTTAAATTATTAAGAAACGAAGGAAACTGAAGCATTCTCTCAAATCATGAAAATGGTCCAAGCTTTTGAAATGGTTCAGATGACCAGACGCGGTGTTCCAGTAAGTTTAAAGGATTTTGTCGTTCGTCCTTTTTATGGTCCGGTCAGGGACATCCTTTGTTGAATACTGAATCCCGTTGGGAAATAGAAAATTCTCTCCCTTTCTGGTGACCAGGAGCTCATTTTCCAAAGCTTGACGTTTCTGCGCCTTCGAATGAAAAGGACCACACTGAATAAAGCATCTTACATGATTGTTTTGAAATAAGCGTTGGTCGTTTCATCACTTATGAAACTTAGCTTTGTGGAAAGCCGTATCGAATTTATTTTACCATAACTCAAACTATACGTTTAAAATACGGAGGTATGTGTAACACTACTGAAAGTACGCACCTTTTCTCGACAGGATAGGGTTAGGTTTGGGTCTTTGCAACTCTCGGCGCCTGATAAAAGCTATCTGGGGTTCATATTTCGTGGGTCTTGCCTTTACCGCTTGACAGAGCTCCTCGCTAAAACAATCCACTGCAATACAGGTCCCTCCAATCATAAAGGCCAGGTCGCATGTCTTGCGCTCACAGCATAACGCAATGCACATGTGCATATTTTTCTCATCACCAAGGTCACTAAAGTTTCCCGCCTTTATCCCTCCCCTTAAAGTCACGTTCTTTAGAATTGGACTCTGTGTGCAATGAAGTTCTTCTTGGGTTGACGGATCCTCTACGGAAACTGAAATGATAGGCTCGCAATGAGTGCAAAAGCTTAACGGGAAAAAAAGCAGGAGGGCTTCTCGCGAGAAAGGAATATTCAAGGTTTCAAGGCTTCAAGGTTTAAAGGTTTTATTTACCATGATTACATATGATGTATCCGATTTAATAAACAAAATACAAAAAAATTGTAAAAAAGGCGAGGAAGCCCATAAAGAAACTATAAGAGCTTATGGAGCTATGGGCTTCCTCAAATTAGACTAAGAAATTAAGTTTAAGATAGCACTGGGACGTAATACAATATATCATTAAAAAGACGAAAGAGTGCACACACACACATTTATCCACAAAAATACAAAATCGTAAATACTTCGAAGAATTTGATGCTACTAACGATAAAGAAGAAATCTTTTAAGGTTTTTGCAAAACTGAGCGGTAGATCCAGATGACTTAATTTGACTGTCAAGAGAATTGAAAAATTTAGGGCCTTGAAAGCGGATTGAAAATTTTCGTATATTAGTTCGAACTAATGGAATATAAAAATTGGAATTGGATGAGTTTCTAGTGTAATAAGGATGAATATAATTAGCCAGTGTAAACATGTCATTAAATGAATTCGGAAGTAAACCTTTAGAGAAGAAAAACATAAACTCGCCTAAATGAAAAAAAACAACATTACTGAATTTTAAAACTTCGAGATCTCGAAAAATAGGATCTGTATGGGAATCAAAGGGAACTTTAGCAACAATTCTAATTGCTTTCTTCTTGAAAGTAACTATTCTTTTTAAGTTAGAATTATAGGTCAATCCCCACACAGAAACGCAGTAAATTAAGTATGGATAAATTAAGCTATAATACAAAATACGAAGAAAGGCTGTAGAAAGGCAAAAACTTGACCTGTACAGGATACCAATGGACTTTGAAATTTTTCTGGATACATTTAAGATGTGAGGTTAATCAGAGAAAGGCGCCAGGTGCCAGAGAGAAAGAGGAATGCACTAAATCCAATAACCCTTATATTGACAGGCTTTCAAAGAAATACAAAACGTTAGAAAATTGCAAACAAAATGCAAACAGCCTCCAATGTCATTAATTTGAAGCTGAAAATTAGCCTGAGAGCAGACGTTTCCTATTTCCTTTGTCCCCTGCGTAAAAAGGCCTCTTTACCGCGCCAACTGTATCATTGTAGTCCTGCTATCAAGGCCTATCAATAAACGAGATGCCTATTACTGACTCTTGTTTGCGCTGACATATATATCAGTGTGAAAATGATTTGTTCTCGTTTAACTGAAAAGTAATTCGAGAAATGACAGAGTTACATGGAATTGCTACGAACTGCTCTGTTTGCACCTGCTTTGATTGGTTGTAGTAATTACTTTGGTATTCTCTAACTTCTCTATTACCTGCAATTTGATCCTTGGCTGGATTAACCACAATGGGTCTCACTGCTGCAATTTTCACCGTCAAATTACTCGATTTGACTGTTTTTATCTCGCAATGTTCCTGACTGAAGCAATCCACTCCATAACAATGCTTTCCAGGCATAAATGCCATTTCGCAATCGTCTTTATCACAACACATCTGAATGCATGTCTCCATGTCGTTTGCCATTCCCAGTCGCGAAAATTTTCCCGCACGCAGCTCGTGAGTTAGTGTAACATTCGTTAGAACTGGACCATGAGGGCATTTCAAAGGTCTAACGTTTGTGATTTCAGACTCCCAGCCTTTGTCTAAAAAGAGAAAATATTATATTTTTTCTGACTAATCCCTCACTAAGGAAGCACGCACTGATTGGCCAATCTTACGGGCTTCATGGTTTTTTCCCACGCAAATCAGTTGACCAAAAGATATAATAAATATCTTACTCACGGCTTATCTCAATTTCTCGGGCAGTACTTCAGTTGCCGCTTGTATTTTTTCAGTACAAGTTATGTCGGTTAGAAAATGGAAATTATTAAGTCACTGGTCATATCTACTGCCAAACGGGCTCATTACGAACTCACAAAATGACCAGATTACAGTTGGCTTGATAGCTCAGTTTGTATAGCATTGCATTAGAATCGCAGAGGACATGGGTTCAAGTCCTGCTCAAGCCTGATTTTCTTGTTTTCCTTTTGTTATAGCCTGTTCCAGGCTCCCAGATAGTCGGGAAAACAAAAACAACTGCGTGTGGGGGCTTGGGTTGAGGCGACCGAAGTCCCCACGTGTTTTTCACACTCGGTTGTTTTCGTTTCCCCGACTATCTGGGGGCCTGGAACAGGATACTTTTTTTAAAACCCATTCTATACCTTTTCTCTACCTTGAATTCAACCTCGTTCCCAGAGTCTCTCTTCTCTGCCTCCACTGTCGTTGAGAAAAGACTCTGGTTCACTGGTCTCGTGGCACTCGTCGACAAACATTTTCCCACTGGGGTAGTGTTTTCGTTTAACTGGGCGAGACGTATTCGTTTGACAAGGCTTTGTTTAAATAAGTAATGTTTATCTTACAATGTAAGTATCAAAAAGGTCAAAAGAGCTGAAGTTATATTTATGCAACTATTGGTGACACAAATTTATGCGTCTAAAATATTCGGGGTCAGAGCTGTTTAAATCAGTTACAGAATTTGTGTGAATTATGTACATTATACTTATTTACACTTTACTACTGAGCAATTTTAGTTTTAAACAATTTTAAAGCGAAATTGATTTGTTTCAGCCATCACGTGCTTCAATGAATGCACTATAAAACAACTTCCAATGATATCGCGTTATACTTCAGTGATATCGATCAAAGGGTAATTTGTGCAATAAATTTACCAATAACGACAGTTTATTCTAGTCTCAAGCTTACATATCCAAGCACATGTGCTTTACGTTTAAGGGAAACTGTAAATTTAATTAAATAAAAATATATTACTAAATTCAAATGCTGGGTAGGACCTCGTATGAAGTTCATTCCCGGAATCGATCCCGGGATGACTTAGTGGATCGCAAATGCTCTCATGACGTCGCAAACACTGCTTCCGTACAAAAACATTTTGACAGACCTTTTAATGAAATTGGACAAGTACGACAAACGAAAATGGATTTGGTTAAATAAACCACTTGTCAACTTGATTCTAACTTCTTCCTCCGCGAGAAAGATTCAATGATAAACCACCGTTAACCATACTTTATGGCATATACAGTATATTACTTCCAGCCCCAAGATGCATAAGTTGACAGAAGTCTTGTTTGTCTGTTTAGACTACTCATTCTACTTCAGTGCTCCAGCGAAATTCTTCAGACTTACCCCTGTCTGTTGTGCAAGAGAACTGTGCAATGCAGAAAAGTTTCATCTACGTCTCATCTGTTTTCTAAATTACTGCTTTTATTTTGCTTTGATGAGATTGAAGAAAACTTTATGGCAATAGGAAACACGATGCTTTGCTCTACACTTTCTTGCTTTGGCAGCGATGCGACCCAATTTAAGATGCACTCACTTACCCGTCAAACCGCGAGAAATCTTGGAAAGCAAACCAAAAACCAGGACCGCTTTTCCAAGGTCCATACCCTTCACGCCACTGTAGTTTCTCGATTCACCGTTGTGTTTCGACTTTTAGGGCGTCTGCAACTTGTTGTGATACGACAAAATTTGGGTGAGGTTGCTTTGCGATGCCCTCATCGTTCCACGTGGTTAGCCTCATTTCCTATGCAACAAAGGCCCATAGCTGCCCTTTTGTTGTTTTCAACTTGGAGTTTTCTCAGCTGTCCCGTGATCTTATTACGTACCACTCCTGTTGCTATGGAGATATACGCTGTTTAAAACAATGGGTGTTTTATCAAAAATAATCTGTCAAACCGATATTGATTTGACGACAGGTAATTAGCGGGTAGTCGTTTGTGATAAGGACAAAGCGTCGGTAGAAAATTGAGCTATCATAAAAATTATTGTTCGGTTGTCTTCGAATGTATAGTTTCATCGGTTGTTGTATCAAAGAGATTTGGGCCGCGATAACAGACTGTGAGCAGTCTCTTGTGCTCGAAAATCGTTGAAACGAACAGTTACTTCAAAATGGCTGAAACTTAGGGTCGCAAAGACAACGGGCATTGGTTAAAGCGAAACGCCAGCGGTATTTGCGACTCGCAGCTTTATCCTTGGTAAGTTCAACTTACGCGTTCGTTTCAACGATCCTAGGGAAAAAGAGAGACTACTCGCAGTCTACCGCGATAACGGCTAGTTAACATTCATTTTCGAATTTGCTTTAATTTTATTATGGTGGTTCCTATTAACTATGGATTACCACCTCACCCCTGTCAGACGATAATGGGTATTACCTTTCCGACGAGGCGATCTCCGGCCCATCTCCCTACTTGCATTCAGTGACCGGAGATACTGACGTCGCACGATGGGAACTAGCTTC
The DNA here is from genome assembly GCF_036669935.1 of Montipora foliosa. Classification (NCBI taxonomy): domain Eukaryota; kingdom Metazoa; phylum Cnidaria; class Anthozoa; order Scleractinia; family Acroporidae; genus Montipora; species Montipora foliosa. The sequence goes on from NC_090873.1 coordinate 43,200,574, forward strand.
GTCATGACTATCGAATTGTATCCACCCTATCGGGATCCCTCAGTCCCTACGTGACTGTAGATACTGTCCACCGAAAATGTCACAAAATCACTGAAATCCCCTTTCAGGACGGTGCCTACTAATTCAAAGGTAATTTTGCCCCGGTTTATGATTATGCGGGAAATGTAGATCTTAACAAGTGCTATTGAAATCGAAAAAGAAAATTGGGGGTAACCGCGCATTTTTCTAAGATAATTCATGGACAATGTTTGTAAAAAGCTTAAAAATACAAAGCAATGTATGGCGTTCTTTCTCAAACTAAAGCTTAATTATCTCTGAAAAATGCATGGTTGCCCTCAATTTTCTTTTTGAATACCAAGAGTACTTGCTAAGTTCTGTTTTCTCCGCATAGTTTTAAACCGCGCAAAATACCCATGTGTTAGTAAGAACCGCCAATAAGCCCAGTATCGTTAGATGAGCAGAACGTATGCGCAATAATAATAGTAGGCACCGTTCTTGAAGGCTTTAAAGGAAAACAAAACCCGAAGTTTATTTGATTAATTCTACAAGGAAGAGAGTAAGTTCGAAAACGCATTCTTAAGACCTCTTCCTGTAACGTGAAACGTACCCTCCCAATTGGATCACGCCATGTTAAAACTAAGCTTACACTAAAACAAACAGAAAATGCAGCTTTTCTCCTATGATAATTCTTTATTTCAAGCTTATTTTAAAATACAAAACTATGCTTTTTATAAACATATGTATAAAAAATATACAAACAGTATTAAAACTATTATATTAACTTGGTTGTTATGGCAACATTTTTAAGCAACGACAACACCGACGAAAACACCTTAAGAAATATCACTGCACTGTAATCGAAAGTCTACAAGTAAGTACCATAACTAGGCCGATATTGAAATAAAGATAGAGAGTGACCGATTCACTTACATCTTATCTTGCGCCGTTCACTTAGACTTAGAACGTAATAAATTTTAAGATTCCAATGCAAGTTGCTGTGTTGCAGAGTATGGAAAGGAAATGCATTCAAATACATGCTACACCTTCTTAGCGTTGCCGTTGCCGTTTCCGTTGCATTAAACGTCGTAGCTGCTTTCAATTGGCTGTGGCAAAAATCGAACCGAAACATTTACTCTGATTAATTACAATAACCCAAAAATAGCACTAATTTCGTGTGACTTGCCCCAAGCGCTGGAAATAGGCAGCTTCAAGTCGAGATTGGTTTTTCTTCTCTCTGGTGAAAGGGCAGGGTGAGATTTTTCAGTCAATCGCAATCTAAATCGGGTAACTTATGCCTTTCGATATATTTAAATTCAGCTTGAAAGAGAGGTTTAGAGGACAAAGACAAAGTAAAGTGGATGATATGCAAATATTTTTCACCATCATTCCAAGGTGTTTCTACCGTTTTTGTCCTCACTACCTCACTACCTCACCATCAAGCTGAATATTTGATATTTTTACCAAAACTGCTTGTAATCTCGCAATCTGATTGGCTAATTTGCCGTTGTCGATAAGAGTCCAGACAACGCCACTCGCGTCATGCTTGCGTCAAGTTGTCACGCAATGTAATAGCCAATCAGGAAGGCTCATTTTGGGAAATAAACCAATCATATTGCGACAAAGTTATAGACAACGCTTGCTCTTTCTTTGAGTTATGATTTTGGTCACGCTCTGAAATAAAAACTTTCATTGGCGTTGGCACTGAGTCCACAACATTTTGACCACTGTGATGACGAATATCGTTGTCGATAAGAGTACAGACAACGCTGAACCACTTTCGATTTGTGAATTCGAAAATGGCCTATTCAAAACCACATATACTACTCACTCTATGACTGGCCAAATTAACGCCCTGCAATTAACCTTGAGGTCCGATTTACCAAGAGAGGCTATAATCGTTTTTCTACCATTATTTCTTGGTCCGGACTGTTTGTAACGACACCCTTTTTTTAAATTTACAGTATCATGCTTGCCGTTCATGCCCCAAATTGTAGTGGAACTCAGCTTTCAAGTAAAATCATGCTCTAAATATGTTTCAATGAATTCTCAAAGAAAACTGGAAGTATATGGATGAATTTCCCAAAGGTATCCTCATGATACCTTGCGGTGTAGATCCAAACGACGATACTTCCATATTATTGGTCTTCACCACTTTGAACAAATAAAATATATTTTACGCAATAGTACATAGTCTATTTTACAATAAAAGTAAAGACGGACAGTGAAAACGGTTTTTGACCTATGAGGAGGTTTGCAACCAATTTTGAAAGACACAGATGACGATGGTGTAATGTACAATTGCTTGTGGACGTAACAGAGCTAATGATAAAATCCTTTGTTCATGTCATCCAACATGCATGGAGGGGATTACCTAACTTCAAAACGACTTACTCCTTGCCTTCCAAAGGCCATTTGCACTATGGGGTGAAAAATGGCCCGTCAAAATGCTCTCTCACTCTGATTTCTCTGCTCTCCTGAGAGCAAAAAGACAATCAATAGAATTTTTCTGACAAGAGAAGCCACTATGGTCTTGGCCTATTCAAGAAAAACGGCTAATTGAATTGTGCGAGACATTATTCCAAAGTAACTTGATAGTTTTAACACTCTTGAAACAAGCACGCATACACGCACACAAAAGTGTTCTACTCCAAATAGTCATAGTTTTAACCAAATTTCGACCCTTTTTAGTGGTTTACTTTTATTAAGCTGTGGATTAAAAACCTTGTAAAGCAGAACCATCGAAATGTTATCCGGATGTCGTAAGTGTTTACTCTTACGGTCTTTCCTCACTTTGTGACTGGAAAACATAAATCCCGTATCTCGAGCTAAGAGCAGATACTTTTAAATGATAAAGGGTGTTTGTTTTAACCACTGATGGCAACGGTGAAGAGTCCCCTTGAAAAGGTCAATATGAAGGTTGCTTGGCAACGGAGAAAGAACAACCATAAAGGACACAGTTGTCTCTTGCCACTGCATGTACCGCGCGCGAACGTTGCATATGAGACAACACGACCAGGCTCAGTAGGAAACAGATTTGACCGCGTAACCTGTGGAGTGGGCAGCTTTCTTCAGTTGCATAACGTACTTACTTTACTTCCTCGTCAGCCAATCATATTTGCTTCTTCGATTTGCTTTTCTGTGTATTCGACACTTGAATCTGTCCTTGCCTACATTTCGCTCAATGTTACTTGCTCTCTTGTCAATGAACCGATCTTGAATAGCTCTTCGTTTTAAGCGTTTACTCCGACGAGAAATCACTGGTGTGACAGTCAATTCACTCTTTGTTCTCGCATAAATGTAAACAAGTTTTGGGTTGTAAATCGATGACCTCGCTTTCACTGCCTCACAAAGTTTTTCTTCGAAACAAGTCACAGAAAAGCAATTATTCCTGAGCATAAACGCAACATCACAAGTCTTTGAGATACAACAAATCTCCACGCATGCCTGCATGTTTGGGACTTTGCCTCGATCCCGAAAGCGACCCGCGGTGATCCCACCTCGTAAGGTGACGTTTGTCATAACTTCACTGTTTGTACAGTAGCCTTCTTCTTTTGTGTCCAGGTCATCTTGAGTATCTTGGCTGGGTCTTTCGGCCTCAGCTTGTGGAAATTCTTTAATTAAAATAGGGTGAAAATGATAAATGATGAAGGAAGATGACCAGTCATAAACGCAGAGCAACTTACAAGACACTTGGCGGGTGAAACTTAAAAAAAAAAAAAAAAAAAAAAAAAAAAAAAAACCAATATCAGCTGCTCATCCTGCCCCGAAAAAAATGTTGGTTCAAGTGGCACTTGCTACCTCAAAAACGAGATTTTACAAATGACAAATGACGATGGGAGGTAAGTGACAAGTGACAAGTAACAAGTTAAGTGACAAGACGCATGACATGCCTCCCATGACATTAAAAAGAAGACAAGTGATGCATCAGTGACAAACAGATCAGTGAAGGAAAGACTGTATCTCAGAGTCTAAACATAAAATAAAGAGGCTACAAAATCTCCCAATTATATTCGGACAGTTCAAAGATCTACATTATTTAAAACTTATACAGGATTTGCATAAAACCCCTACACATCAACTAATTCGTTTTCAAAACTCATTAAAAAGCCAGAGCATACGAAGTCACGTGATCAGTGACCGTTAAAAGACAGGAAGAGGGTGTAAATAGTGCGCACCTTGCTTGGTATTTCTTTCGATGTCTCTCCTTACGTAAGATAACCGAGGGTAAAAATCGGATGACGGTGCTGGCACCTCCTCACAGAGCTCCTCGGTCGCACACGTGATCGAGTAACAAGAATCACGGAGCATCAGCGCTATGTCGCACGTGTTGCGCTTGCAGCACAAGTTCACGCACGCCTCCATGCCATCCACGTGGCCAATGGGCGTAAACTGGCCTGCAGAGAGTCCACCTCGGAGTGTGACGTCATAGGATATGACACTTGGTCTGCAAGAGACTCCGCCTCCAATTGAAATCTTTTGTGGAAGAACTGGATAAGCGCGAAGTTCAGAGTATCAGCAAAAAAAAAAAAAAAGGGGGTGTAAATGACAACAAAAATCAACTTTTCTCTAGCAAATGCTCTGTCTGGTCTTCAAAAGTTGCAGATAGGTACTAATCCAAGGTTTGAAATATTGTACCTTACGATTGTTTTAACCTGATTCTCGACATAACCTCTTCTGGGTTTCTTAGATCGGACACATGTGGGATGTCCAATAACAACACTGCTAATTATAATAAATGGAACTTGAAGTCATAATTATTTTGCGCTTGTATTGGGCAACCTACTATCAAGGTCTTAAAAGAGGACAACAAGCAGTCTCGTTGTGCAGAGAAGAAGTCTCAAAGATTTCAACTTCATTTCTCAAGCACAAGGACACGCCTGCTTTGACGAGTGACGAAAGTAAACCATCATCCCCAATCCACGCTTTCCTCTCTCATTTTTTAACTCAACTCACCTTCTTCGTCTCTTGCTGTTATATATGAAAGTCTTGGACTCAAATTTGTCAATAATCCTGACTTGCGAGCTAGGACCGCCTGACATAACTCCTCATTGTAACAGTTGACTGCGTAACAATTCGCTTCTAACATGAGTGCCACGTCACAATCCTTTCGTCCGCAGCACATCCGAATGCATGTAGACATTTCGCTTATTTTTCCCAAGTCAGTGAAATTACCGGCTTTAACTCCTCCTCTTAGTGTAGAGTTGTACTGTACATCGCTATTTTTGCAAATTAACTTGGAGTTTGTTGTTGGGAGGTTGTTTAAAGTGATGGCTGTAAGTAGATAATAAATGGTTGAGATTAGTACATGTAACTGTTTTTTTTTTGCGGTTCAAACATCTTAACAGCTCAGTTTAACTCATCATTGATCAGTAACTTAAACATGAAATATGCCAAAAAATAACTAATGTGCCAAAAAATAACTAATGAAAATAATAAAGGCCCCTAAGCTCTGTGCACTTTCTTTCGCAAAAGTTAAATCCCAGCAACAACACATCCTATGCCTTTTTCCTCGGGTTTCACTTTTCAGAGGGTACCAGGGACCTGTTCAGGATTCTTGAAAAGGAAGATCTGTAAAACATCTTTTAAGTATTTCAAAAGCTGAAAAAAGGTTTTCAAGTTCCTCAACGAACATTTTATAGATCCATTTAAAGACCCAGCTAAGATCCTGAAGTCTAGTGAGTAAGTATATTGGACTTAAGAAGAATTGAGAAATGATTCTTTATATATTTTTTTACATATCTTGGCAAGATATTTGAAGACCCATAACTATCCTGGCAAAGTGTTTTTGAGTAAATTCTTTGAGATTTTCACGAAGACTCTGCGAATGATGGTTAAAACATTAGTTTTCACCATTGTGGAGCAGATATTTTTTATGGTGCTGTACCCAGTTTTACAGAATATCAACAGAGTTCAGTTTTCATTACAAAGGGAAACCTCCAGGCGCATACTTACCTGAGTCTTCCGTTACATTGGTAACCCATCTTTGCACAAACGCTACAGTGGGCCTGTAATTCTTCGTTTCCGTTTTAACGGTCTTACACAGTTCCTTGTTGTAACAGCCCACAAGGAAACAATGTCCTTTTATCAACATGGCTAAATCACATTTCTCGGAAACGCAGCAAAGTCTTGTACACGAGTCGAAATTCTCCACCGTTCCGACATCTGTGAAATGTCCAGCTCCTATTCCACCTTTCAGGGTGACTCCTTCCTCTGCCTCGATTTCGGTACATTTGAGATTCTGTGGCATTGGTTGAGAACGGCGGATGTTCTCTGTTGAAAAAAAAAAAAAGAATTTACAAGCATAGTTGTAATCATGTCTTCTTAGTGACCTCAAACTACTGAGCAGTTTTATCTTAAGTTTTCGCACTTAGTTTGCTTTTCAGGCTAACTTTGTCTCAAAACACCGCGTAACAGTCACTGTGTGAGTGCTCTCACCACCGCGACTTCCCTGCTCTCCTGCCTGTAGCTGTTTTGTTAACCCTTCCTACCAGTTGCAATGAAGCTTCAGTTGAAATTCACAGCACAAGGAAACCTATATTCGACCAAATATCCTTATTGTTAGCGTATTAATCACGATGGATCACAAATTACTGAATGGAATATTACTGCAGTGTGTGCACAGGAACAAAAGACCCTTCAAGTTGGTTTCGACAGCCGATGAGACTCTGGCTGTCACATTAATGACAATAGGTGACGTCAACCATTTCTTCGCTATTCTTGGCTTGCACTCTTGTAATTAGACGGCCATTTTGGTGTACAAAACAAAAGCAAGATGTCGCTATCGTCTTGCATAATAATAGAGCTGTATTCCCAAGACTTTTCGCTATTGTTCAGTACACCAACATGGAAGCCATGACGTCAGATGAAAATCAAGCATGACTCCATTGTATTGTCGGTAGCATCATCATGCTATTGCGTTGAGTACAACTTCCTTCCTTTATCCTTCTCCTCCTTGATTTTCCTGTATCTAACTTTATTTTACTATTCGTATCACAAAACGCAAACCAGAGCTTTGTCCTACCTTCTCCTGTAATTGTGACGTGTGAGATCATCAACGAAGATGGAGCTTTCTTCGCCGGTACAGCAGTGCATAACTCCTCGCTAAAGCATTGCACTCCATAACAATTTTTCCCAGACATCAAAGCGACATCACAGCCTTTTTCCTCGCAGCAGAGTCGAATGCAGAGTTGCATGGCAACGAACTGCGCTAATTTCTTGAATGAGCCGGCGTTTATTCCTCCTCGTAAGGTCACGTTTTGCTGTATTGGACTCTGCAAGCACGACTCAATCGGCCCGGTTGTATGGTGAGTAGTGTTTGATGATGCTATTGGGTTGAATTCGCGCACAGATCGTTAGAGTGCATTCCTGATATACTTTTAACTTTTTAGCACAGTCTAATATTGGGAATAAGGTTGAAACGATGATGTTGAAGGTTAACAGTATGAAAGGCAATGCAACACAATAAATTGGGCTCCCAATTATCTTCCACATGTTTAAACGCTTTGCTCTTTGTATTTCTAAGATTTCAACATCTCCCTTGCTAATGGCTGTAGCAGCCATTAGCTAAGGTAACAATGATTGTACGTCAGATATGAAATGAGATAGCTATAATCATCTCATATCCAACAAGCGCGGGTGGAATAAATTAATTGTTTTATTAAAAACACTAACAAATTGCGGATAAATCTTCCCTTTTTCAAAATACAAGACGACTGTTGCATGCAGTTACAGATATTTGTAGAGCATGGTATTATGGTTTACCATGATGGTTAAGCCAAACAAAACACTAGAATTGCATTATCCAATAATCTAGTTTTTAATAATAGCCTTTAGATCTTACTGAACTCAAGGGCATGCCAAGACCACCACGAAAGCAGCCTAGCTGTATCGAGTTTGAAGTGCTGGTTATCACACGTAGTCACGTGCTGTCCTTTCTTTCCCCTGAATAAGCTTTTATTCGGAGGAGAGAAACGACGACCAGAAATGTGTCTGCATGCATTCGCAGCCTAACGATCAAAATTCGTGTTTGCGCCTTACGGCAAAGAGCAAGCTGCAAGGTGCGGCATGCTCTAAGACTGTAAATGATTTCCTTATTCCAGCTTTTTCCGAGTCAATCTCATTTTTCCCGTGGTTATTGCTAACAGGCTTGGAATAAGTTGAATTAGATTGAATAAATGCCATTCACTTTTGGAACCGAGCAAATTTCAGCCTGATCACCAGCGTTTGGAGCAAACGTGATTCGAAATCTCTTTGTTGGCGTAAAAGTAGCATTTCACTAAGAAAGCCATCTCAATCATATTTTCCAGCGACATTGCTCATTAATTAAGTAACACATGGGAAGTAAGTGCTTGACGAGCTCGATATTAGCATTTTGAGTCGGCAGATCACTGCTCGCGTGATTGACACAAAGCCTGCATTTTTTCAAGCCAGTAGAATTTTTAAGCGATTCTTCAACAGTCGCAACGTTAATATCCATAGAAATGCGAAGTAAAGAAAAGCAGCTACGTGTCTTAAAATATAAAAAAAAAACATAAAAAAATATTTCACCTTTTGTGGTGTTTATCTGGGATACCAGTAGTATAAGAACCAAACTGTCGGCGAGAATACAACACAAAAATCTCCTCTTCATGGTACCATGACTGGTTATTTTGCAGGAACAAGGTGCTTTCACCGAAACTACATCCTCAACAAATTCCCTTGGGCTATCCCATATTGAGTTCTTCAGTAAATTGATGCATTTCTTGCCAAAACTCTTGCGAAAACCAACTTTTCCGTCGTTCGACGTCTGCTTCTCAACGAAGTCTTTAATCATTAATTATCCTCGAGGCATAACCTAATCTGACCTAACCAGTGCTTATATTGTTCGCCAGAGCTTACAACTGGTTGTTTTTCGCTTGTAGTTTCGACTCAGCGATTTCAATTAAATCGGTGCAGAGCTCTTTAAATAGTATATAGTTTTAATTAGTGCTGTGTGCTCCACCAGGAGTCTTTATACGCGCGCGTGACTTGGATAATCGATGGTCATCGATGAAATCTTATGATTGGTGATTCAACCCAACAATTTATTTGAAGAAATTGATCACAAAAATTAAGTTGCTTTTTTTCCGCCCAGCCGCCGAAAGCACATGCTGTGAGGAGTGAGACGTCAAGTTAATCAACCAATCGATACGCTACTCTACGATACGATAACTTTATTTAGAAAAGCAGACGCAATTAACCTTTTACAGATTTATAACCTGAGGCCCTTAAAAGTATACCACGGAGGACAGACCACAACACCCTACTCTTTGCGAATTGTGTGTGGGTTCTTTTACCGCCCACAGGGTTATGAACATTGAAGGATTTTGAGACGTAGCCTGCAGTGTACGGTTTATCTTCCTTACCCAAGAAGGCTAAAGAGTCTAACCATTTGCAGATGTCATTGCTATGGCAGCACTTTCTCCTCAGTCATTTAAAGACATGAGATCTTACCGGAGACTGAAGAACTTGTTTTTCTATTTGATTTAACACTGGTTTGCTTTAGACTGAAAACAATGGTTGATGTTCTTACAACAATCGACAGAGGACCCTCGCGTCTCTTGCCTTACGACGTGGTTATTACAGCTTTACGTCCCGTCACATCGTTGCCCGAACTGGATGAACTGAACCAGGAAAAACTTGGAACTCTGGTTGCATCAACTGAGAGGACGACTAAGAGCTTTGCTTTTTTCTCTCCCTACCTCGGCCAATTCCCTTTTATCAACTCAGTCAGTTGAGTCTCATTCGCACACCCACTAATGCATCTGGGTTGCAGCGGTCATGAGTGCAAATCCTGTTCAATTTTAATTCTGTACTAATTTTTGCAGGCTGAACACGCTTTTTTTTTTCACATTTCAAATATGTCTAACACATATAGTATTCTTGATCACAGTATCCCCAAAGATCATTACCTTCTATTTGCGTTCGACATTCATAATGGAACGCAATTTCATGGTTATCCTGTGCATTGGGTGAGTTGTAGCAATTTCATCTGCTTTTTCGGTGCCATCTTGAATTTTGTCCCTCATATATCAAAATAACAATCTTGCACCTCATGATGGTTTGTTCCCATTAGATCTTTTTCGTCTCTAGCTTTCTCCTTTGCTTTCAAATTACGTTAAACAGTGGCCCCAGTATGTTTAAGTGAAACTCTTTCAGCCACATGTTTGTCAGCAATAAATTATTATTGACATTTCTTTTCAAAACAATTTAAAATTTCAACATTTCCTTATACTGCGCGTTGGCTTGATAGCTCAATTGGTATGGCACTACATCAGTACTGCAGAGGTCATGGTTTCGAATCCCGTTCAAGTTTCAATTATTCTGGGCCCCAGATGGGATTCCAGCTTTAATGTGACTGCGCGATGCAGTTATGAGCTATGCTGTCATCAGTCGTCATTTGACTCTGTAGCTGCGTGATGCAGCTCGAGTCAAAGAACCACATTTCACCCAGCTTACTCGCCATAGAGTCTCCAGTAGCTCAGTGGTTAGAGCATCCGACTAGATCACGGAGGGTCGTGGGTTCGAATCCCATCTGGGGCTCGGATTTTTTCCGAGTTCCCAGTGGGTTCTATCAACATCTCATTTCTCATGATCCTCTTTTGTACCTGGGTTGAATGCGTACTTTGGCTAGTAATTAATCCCGGCCCTATAAAAGGATTGAAAATACATATACTTACCTAATGTTTCGAATCATCTTATCGGTTTCTGTATTCATACACTTACCCATTCATTCAGTCATTCAGTCATAGTAAAGGAACCAAGGACTGTACTATGCAATTACCTGCTCGAATTCTCGAACTCCGTGAATGAAGCTATGATCCTCGTAGTAAATAGCTGCGAGAATCAGAGCTTCACTTAATTTCACATATATATATATATATATATATATATATATTGAGGGCACATTGTATACATATTGTATATATATATATATATATATATATATAGAAACGTGAAAACCTTATCTTTGAGTCGAAGAGTGCTCTACAATCTTGGAGCTTTATAATTACTTGCGTAGGAAAGGAAAAATTAAAACATTAAAACACTACAGATCTGTTTCGAAAGGGCCTGATGGTCCTCTCTCGTCAGGTGCATAAAACACTGCCTGGCTAACTTTCCTTTTATAAGTTGATGGTTCAAGCATTCCTTATCAAATATTTGGTTGCGTGCCGGCACGCACTCGCCAGTTCGTTCCTTTTGTTTAGGGTGCCTGCTCCCGGTTTACAGATGATGAAAAATTTTTCCGTAATGCAAAGATTACATCTCTTTGTTACGTTTGAATAAGGTCTGGCGCGAGCCAGTACTTTCCAGGTTATAGCAAATTCCGTTTTGCTGTCCTTTAGGGACCAGATGTGTTTGCTCAACTCCGTTGCGTTCCTTTTGTTCTTATTTTTAAATGAAGCCGTGTGGTTTCGGAACCTTGTTTTGAATTGGTTCGCGGTAAGCCCGATATATGTTTCCTTTCCCATGGCGCTTTCAACTGTTGCTTGGTAGACCACGTTTTGGATTAAGCAATCACCACTTAACGGACAAGAGTGTTTGTCTCTGCAATTGCATGATTTTTCTTGTGATTGAGAGTTATTCACGAGGGAGGACTTGTTGTGGGCGCTGATTTTTCTTTCCAAATTTGGCATGCACGAATAGCTCACTTTCAAAGTGTTCCTGTTAAAGATTTTTCTTAGAGGGTGCCCTGCTGAAAAGGATTCTTTTACGAAAAATCAGCGCCCACAACAAGTCCTCCCTCGTGAATAACTCTCAATCACAAGAAAAATCATGCAATTGCAGAGACAAACACTCTTGTCCGTTAAGTGGTGATTGCTTAATCCAAAACGTGGTCTACCAAGCAACAGTTGAAAGCGCCATGGGAAAGGAAACATATATCGGGCTTACCGCGAACCAATTCAAAACAAGGTTCCGAAACCACACGGCTTCATTTAAAAATAAGAACAAAAGGAACGCAACGGAGTTGAGCAAACACATCTGGTCCCTAAGGACAGCAAAACGGAATTTGCTATAACCTGGAAAGTACTGGCTCGCGCCAGACCTTATTCAAACGTAACAAAGAGATGTAATCTTTGCATTACGGAAAAATTTTTCATCATCTGTAAACCGGGAGCAGGCACCCTAAACAAAAGGAACGAACTGGCGAGTGCGTGCCGGCACGCAACCAAATATTTGATAAGGAATGCTTGAACCATCAACTTATAAAAGGAAAGTTAGCCAGGCAGTGTTTTATGCACCTGACGAGAGAGGACCATCAGGCCCTTTCGAAACAGATCTGTAGTGTTTTAATGTTTTAATTTTTCCTTTCCTACGCAAGTAATTATATATATATATATATATATATATATATATATATATATATATATATATATATGATCCGTTTCATATATCGTTTCATCGTTGATTGATTCCTCACGGGAACGCTAGAACCCACAAATTACTAGCTCCCAACGTCAGTGGCTTCATAGCTCAGTTGGTTAGAGCGTCGCACCGGTCTGAACAACAACAACAACAACGTTTATTACATACAAGCTGGGTGGAGCAAAGATAAAATACTTAATTAATATATTTACAATGACAAAGATTACGAAAGGAAATAATTATTATTTAAGACAAGAGCGATTGAATGTTTCTATGATAAAGATGTGAGGTACTGCAATGGAATACAGATTGAGATTCTAGTTAATTGATGGCTGACAATCTTAAGATTTAATAATATTTAGCGAAAAGGTTTACTCTAGATGAAGGCTATCACAAATATCAAGTTAAGATTCTTTCGAATAAAAGAACAGAGGGATGAGCAGTAGTAGGTTATTCGTTAAGTGCATTTAAAGTGATCAATTGAGATAAGAATATCTATTATTTTAAGACCAATATCATTTGTCAAAATGCTTTATTCTATGAATAATTTTGCAAGTTTCTAGATAAGAGTTTTCAGAAATTAAAATATCGAAAAGTAAACTTGTTATTTTCCTAGTGAAGTCATTCTTTCTAAGATTTCTTAGCGTTAAGGGGATTCCATTACAGATGGTTGATCCAGTTCGTGAGAAGAATTTAGTTGAATTGAGAGTCTAGAGCTTTGCGTATAGAAATCGTTTAAAGCAGAGGACCGAGTGTAATGGGAATGCATATTAGAAATATCTTGAAACGGCTTTTGAATTCTACTAGGTGCTATTTTGTGCCTAACGTCATACATTAAATTAGCTGTGATCTTAAAAAAGGAACATTTCAACGGTAAAACACCGGTTTCGATAAATAAATTTACTGCGTGTTGTTTGAAATCAGAAAAGTAAATAAATCTAAGAGCAAGTTTTTGTAATTTAAGGACCTTCTCAAGATGAGACTTACAGGCTTGGCCCCAGGCTAACAAGCCATAGGTTAAATGTGGTGAAATGAGTATCGCGAGGTCACGGGTTCAAACCCCGTTGAAGTCCTGAATTTTCCATGCTTCTGCTGCTTCTGTACGCTATTGCCAAAATTGCGTTTATAGCTGCTAGGATCATAGCTTCGCTTGATTTTATATCCGCAGTTTAATATATGGTTCATTTCATATTATATCATTCCATCATTGTAAATTAAAAAACACTGCTATAAAATGAATGAAATTGGTGACACCAGGAGCCCAAATTACTCGATTTCTTCAGTTCCAGCACAAGATTGATGATTGATTGATCACTTTATTTACCCCTCTTGCTGAATTACAAGGGCAGCAGCAACTATATTATTGATATTTATAAGTACAAAAATTGTTCGTTCGTTTAGTCCTGGCAAAAACTTTAACACCGCTATTAACAACAGAGCCAGAGCGATGAGAATACCCGTGGTGGTTTTGAAGGGAATGGGTATTAGGTCTCAGCTGACCAGACATTTCGCGGGCCAATTACATAGCGGCGGCTTATTTATCCAATCAGGCCTCAGTTGTTAAAAGGCTGTGTAACTTTATCCAGTGGACAACTCACTATGCAGAATATAAAAGTCCTTCTCGTTAACCTTAGTGAAGATTTTCGTACAAGCCTTTACTTCGATGAACTCAGAATGTGCATAGTCAACAATTATTCTACGGGGGCGCGCTGGATGTGAAGTGATAGATAGCCAGCGATGAGCGTAACGCTGAGTTGGTTATAATCATTTTATATCCAGCAAGGCCGAGTAGAATATTGTTTTTCTTAAAAACTCCACGATCAACAACTCTTCCACAATGATGAATTTTGTTTACCCACGGAACACCTTAAGAGCGCTCAGGAGCTCGTTCAACATGTTACCGTGCATTCCGGACCGAATTGCAATTTGGCAGTGTTAGTTTTTGAGGAGAGGAGAAAACCGTCGAATTACATGTCGAATTACAGGTCTGAGACAGCGGGAAAGATTGGCAGCACTAAGCTTTGTGAGGTTTATTTGCTAATTATCGTTAGAAGCGGTCATCTTTGAATGTCGTTCGGAAAAGAAAAGAAAAAATCACTTTGTCCAATCACACAGAAGCGGACATTCATTTTCGACAATCATTGCGCAAACCAAACAACAAAGGTCCAGCATGCGCTGCGCGGGAGGCAGGAGCAAGTGCAACCTTGAGATCCGAAGATTCCAGGTTCAAGACACGTTCTGACCACTCGTTGAATTACTGGCAGTCCCTGGTTCAACTTCTTGTCTGCCGTGACTGGTAAATAGTCAACTGGTTTGCCGCCGACCAGTTGGGATTCTTAAAAGTTTTTTACCAGTTTCAGCATTTGGACTCCTTTAATTTGACTACTGTCTGTTTTGTTGTTATGTGGTCTCATTGATCAGTAGTCCATTCAGAAGATTACGCCAAGCCGACCACAATGCTGAAGGAAAGGCCAGACTACAACACCGGGAACTACATGCCTACTCTTTTCGACTAGTGAGTGGGATCTTTAACGTCTCACAGAGTTTATAAACATTGAAGGGTTGTGAGACGGGGCCGACGGTTTAAAGTCCTTATCCGAGAGAGAACCAATCACGAGAGGCATTGGCAGCACTTTCTCCTCAGTTATTTTAAGACCCTGAGTGTTGGTCCGGCTGGAGTCGAACTCACGACCTCCCCGATGCTCAACCAACTGAGCCACCGGTGCGCGGTGTTTTTCTGTTCAATGTAATGTAATGTAATGTAAATCTTTATTTAGACACGGAGAATCATCACTTAAGTTGATAATTAAAAATTAAAACTTGTACAACTGCTTTACATGATTGCCGTGTGGGAATCCGATATCTCAGATACTTTCTTAATACCCCGTTTAATGTTGGGAGTATTAGCTACTAGCTACTCTAAAAATCCGAGGGTAAATAATGACACTTACTTTACTTTACTTTACTTCACTTCACTTCACTTCACTTCACTTCACTTCACTTCACTTCACTTCACTTCACTTCACTTCACTTCACTTCACTTCACTTCACTTCACTTCACTTCACTTCACTTCACTTCACTTCACTTCACTTCACTTCACTTCACTTCACTTCACTTCACTTCACTTCACTTCACTTCACTTCACTTCACTTCACTTCACTTCACTTCACTTCACTTCACTTCACTTCACTTCACTTCACTTCACTTCACTTCACTTCACTTCACTTCACTTCACTTCACTTCACTTCACTTCACTTCACTTCACTTCACTTCACTTCACTTCACTTCACTTCACTTCACTTCACTTCACTTTACTTTACTTTACTTTACTTTACTTTACTTTACTTTACTTTACTTTACTTTACTTTACTTTACTTTACTTTACTTTACTTTACTTTACTTTACTTTACTTTACTTTACTTTACTTTACTTTACTTTACTTTACTTTACTTTACTTTACTTTACTTTACTTTACTTTACTTTACTTTACTTTACTTTACTTTACTTTACTTTACTTTACTTTACTTTACTTTACTTTACTTTACTTTACTTTACTTTACTTTACTTTACTTTACTTTACTTTACTTTACTTTACTTTACTTTACTTTACTTTACTTTACTTTACTTTACTTTACTTTACTTTACTTTACTTTACTTTACTTTACTTTACTTTACTTTACTTTACTTTACTTTACTTTACTTTACTTTACTTTACTTTACTTTACTTTACTTTACTTTACTTTACTTTACTTTACTTTACTTTACTTTACTTTACTTTACTTTACTTTACTTTACTTTACTTTACTTTACTTTACTTTACTTTACTTTACTTTACTTTACTTTGTGCTAGAAACTGTCTGACTCGAACGATGTGGTGCCAGGGCTTAGGCCAATCATTAAATGCAGTTTTATTAAACCAAAGAATTATCCGTTTTTAAATTAATAACCGCTCTTCACTATAGTTGAACAAAATGCTCTGATCTTTCAATAAGGTACTTACCAAATTAAATTTGGAGTATTGAGGTTTTTTGTATGTACATAATTTGGTCACGCATGTCAAAACGTGCATGTCGGCTGAAATGTGTGCAAGCTGGAGACCAGCAAGGTCGTCACCTACAATCAGTGCATTCTTATCCTCTGATCGCGGCATACATCAAAGAGTGTTGAAAAGCTTGACAGCTAGATAGAGGAGGTTTAATGCCTTTAATTTCATGTTCGGCCAGTGAAAGTCCCGATTCTTTTGTAAATCGTTTAGTAAAGACACCAAGAACGCTACGGAAAGTTAATAAAGCAAAGAGAAAATAATTCTCTCTACAATCCTAACTACAGTAATACTCACTCGTGAGTCGTTCTCTTTGACTGAACACTCAGTTTTACAACACGAGCAATTTGATAAATGTCTCGAAATAAAAAAAAAACTAACAGTCGGTGGAAATGAAAGGAATTTTGGTACATTTGCGTCCGTATTTTGTGATAAAAATGGTTAATTAAACGAGTACAAAATATTTCACTAATTCCCTTTAAAGTGCCCCTAACCTCAAGATAAAATGAATCTTTCCACTTGTTCGAAATGCATTGCGGCGTTTTTAACCCTTTTCTAACAAATCCTGCCTTTTTATAGGCTTCAAAACGTCCGAAAAATCAAGCATCTTTTGTTCACGACCGAGAGAACAGACCCGTTCCCTTTCTGATTCGGTCGTGAACAAAAGATGTTTCGTTTTTCGTAAGTTTTGAAGCCTATAAAAAGGCAGGATTTGTTAGAAAAAGGAAAAAATGGCGGCAATGCGTTTCGAACAGGTGCAAACATCCATTTTAGCGAAAAAAATATTTTGGGATTACGGGCACTTTAAGTTGAGTATAAAGTTCTTATAAACACAGATTGATGTCTCGTTTGATCGATGAAATGTAGTAAAACTTGTTGCACAATCACTTTTAAGTAACAATTCCCTTATAATCTGTGACTTGAGACCAGTTTTCGTGCTACAAAATACGTTTTGTTTTAAAACGTGTGTGGGATAAACTCTTGACTGGTCAGCGGCGTGTTCCTAAGTTGCGAAGTGCCTCATTAAGGTAAAATGAAAAAGCCAGTGCCAATTCCCAAAAAATTCGCTATTTTCACCAATCCCATAATACAAATAATTTGGAGGAGGGTGGGGAGGTTATTTGCATTTAAACAATGGATATCCTGTTCACTGAAGCTTGATACAGTCCCAAGGGTAGATAACTTGTATTGTTTTTATGTAAATTAAAGCACCCCCAAACGTATTGTATTATGGGATGGGAAAAAGAGCGAATGGGAACCTGTAAACGTGACAAGAAGTTCTCAATCGGTAAACAAAGCAAACTAAATCATCAATTTAGCTGAAAGGCTTCGGCTCTGAAAGGCGCCTTGGGATTTTAATTGTAAGTGGAAAAGTCCGTATCTTTCTTGGTTAACTGCTGGAGCGTTGGAAATTTTGACCGCTGTACTGCAAATGCTAGGTTTCTTGCTACAATGTTATCACAGCCCAACAATGATCTGCTTTGTTTTCGACTATAAACATAACATAGATCTGGGCTAAGTTTCAAGCGTCTGAACGGGTTCCTTGGCTTCAAAGCCGCACACCAGCTTCAGTTTAGATCTTGCAACCTCTTGCTTTTGGTAAGTGATCTTGCAATCTGTTGTCATAGAAAGCTGTCTGCTCCTTATTAGTATCTTGGCATTGGTGTTCTGTACCGTGTTTGTGTCGCTGAAAAAAAGGAAGCAAACGAAATTCATAATTTCTACATAACGCTTTAAAATCTCGACTTTTCCGACTGGAATAAAGGGGGAGAAGCGGAGAACGGGGGGGTTTCGGCGAACACGGCTAAGTCGAACTAGGGAACAGCTAGTGGAACAAACTAAAGACAAATTATCTTAGGGAACATAAACCAATTTTGGGATAAAAAAAAAGTCTGAGAACAAGTTTGGAAGTAATTTCGGGAACAAGGAAACATAAGCAAATGTTTGAGGGAACAAGGAAACAAGGATCTTTTCTCTCAACTCCCATCCCCCTCCCCCTCCCCCTCCTTCCGAACTTTTGCTTACGCTCTAATCGAGAGAGACTTGAAGCAGGCACTTTTGAATTATGCAATAAAGAGGCTTTGTGCAGGCAGGCTATATTTTACAGTGACATCCATATTCCCAAACGTATAAAGGATCGTTACTTTCCCTACCGAACAACTTGAATACGAAACTGCCACTCGATCGGGAGTTACGTTACTTACGTTTTGGGAGCATTTCGTCATCTTCTTCATCATCTAACAGTCGTCTCTGTTTACGTATTTTTTGCCTTCATTGAAAGGAATATTAGATATAATGTTAGGTCTAAAACACGTTGTACTTTTTCTCTCGCTTAATTAAACCGAAAGGGTCGTCAGATGTAAGGGCAATAACGTCAAGTCTGGGAAAATGCTTTCACACATGACAAGAAATCGAGCCACTCCTTCTCAAACAATTTAAGAAAAGCTGCGCTAAAATCAATCCCTATTCAAAAATGTTAAAAGTAGAATCCAATAAACACCATGTTCGTTTTGTCCTTCCGTCGTTGCTCAGTACTACAATCCCGACAAAAAGAGTTCAGAACACGTCACAAGGCAAACAACGCACCTTCACACGCTTAATAAAGGTGTAGGGACACAACACATTTTTTTAACGCTTTTTTTTAATTAACCCTTTAATTCAAAATTGCTACGCTTCTTTTCTTTCGAATTGTTCAGTTTCAATCACTGAAATTGTTGTCGTTGTTGCTGTTGTAAGCTTCCACTTACCTTTTTGTACAAATACAAACAGCCCATATGACCCCACCAATTCCAGCCACAAATGCTAGTGAGGCTACGACGATATATATGACCATCCAGTCTAAGAGAGAAAATACCAAAATTAATTATGAATTATGAAATTTAACAAATCGAAAGTGGTTCAGCGTTGTCTGTACTCTTATCGACAACGATAGGAGGCCGTTTGGTCCAGTGGTGAGGGCGCTTGCCTTGAGATCCGAAGATCCCGGGTTCAAGACCCACTCTGACCACTCGTTGAATTTGATTCTGGTAGTCCCTGGTTCAACTTCCCAGCTGCACTTGTAAATAGCCAACTGGTTTGCCTCCGGCCAGTTGGGATTCTAAACAGTTGTAGTTGTTGTGTTCTGTTGTTTCGTTGATTCATTGGCCCTGAAAAGCCCCTATGGGGAGAGGTCAATTAAGAATGTAAGTATGTATGTATGTATATTCGTCATCACAGTGGTCAAAATGTTGTGGACTCACGAAACGTAACCGAGAGTCCACAACACTTTCGATTTGTTTTTTACCACAATATTCAACGAAAAGGACAATGTTTTTTTCAGAGCGTGACCAAGATCGTGACACAAAGAAAGAGCAAAGCGTTGTCTATAACTTTCTCGCAATCTGATTGGTTTATTATCAAAAATGGGCGTTTCTGATTGGTTATTACAACAAAGGCTACTATAAGAATTCTGAATCGAGCGAAAGGACTGCAAAGTTCAACGTTCGTTCATTCAAGAATTTACAACTTTACTTGAACAGTTCAGTCACTGTAAATAGTCAAGCAGGATTATTATGACTTTGCGGCAAAACATACATATTCAGATTTTGAATGGTGCAGTTGGGAAGGCAATAGTACGGGAGCCGTTTGAAATCGAAGCTGGCGTCACTGGAACGACTGCTGAATTCGCTTCAGAGCATTTGAAAGGATGTTGGAGCAGTTCCTCAACTGTTTTACAGATTCTGGAGTTATAACTTGAAATGCTTTGGTCGTTTGCATGACCTGAAATGGACATGATGTGGCCTGAAGGAACGTGATGGCTGTTGCTCGCACCGAGTGATTTGTATACGTCTGGGACCAGCTCCAAGGGAGATTCCCTACATCATGGTTGCAAGTGTATTCACTCCGAGAGGGCTTTTCTCGTATCAGATCATATCCGCTTCTTTGGCTTTCGGTGACGGTTTTTGGAAAAAGGCTGTTTGTTACAGATTGAGCTTCTGTACATATTTGGACAGGCACCAGTAGGAATCACCGATCTCTTCTGTTGAGTACAGTCGGGTGAGGCTTTCGTGGCTGTTTTTTTCTAAAATTCCTCCTTGGTGGTTCTTTGTCTGGACACTGTGGACCATTTCAGCAAACTCCTGCCCTTCTGCATCGCTCATGAAAACAAAACTATCCCTTTTGAGCTGCCTTTGACTCTCGCATCCTCGCCGGCACCAAAACAACGTTACGATAAACCAGACTCGGTGGAGAAGACCCGCTGGATCGTTGAAGCTTAAAAAACGGACTGCTTTTTAGCTTCTCCATGTCTTCCTTCTCGATGACGGGCTTGTGTTTTACGTTTTCTTCAGTTCCCTTCTCTACGGTTCAGCTTCAGCTTACACTCAAGCATTTTGTTGGACTTCACAAACAAGGGGTTCTTCGTGATCTTCACCTCCCGTCCTCTGGCGGCGAGATGCCTCTCAAGAGTATTTCGTATACTGAGAAGGGACGACCTACTATATTATTCTCCCTTTTTTGTTCTGGCTTCCGCATAGAATCTTCTGAGGACGTTATCCAAAGATTCAAAGGTCATGGTTAACAAGTTAAAGGGCAGTCCGCGTTCAAGGCACCATTCTGCGAGTGCAATGTAAACAATAGCAACATTTTAATTAAGCACAGTTCAAACTGTACGTTCATCCGAAAATGATGAAGGTTTGCAGATGTATTTACCTTCAACTGTGCCGACAATCCACTTTGTATTTTTCTTGGTCCCTTTTGCTTCTGCGCTACTTATGATTGTTGTTAGGTCCTCATCTGTTAGCAATGCAAAACGAGCATTTTTGGATTCCTCAGTCTTTGAAGTCAAGATGTCAGGTGGGTTCGTAACGCTTTTTTGCTCTTTCCCGATATATTCTACACAAGTTATCAGTTCCTCATCAGTTATATAGTCGCTAATATCAGTTACATCGTGGTCAGATATTAAGTCGCTAAAAATATCAAGATTAAAATTGGGCAAAAATTTGAGAGTCATCCATGTTTGTTAGCTGAAAAGCGCATTGCGTGACGTATTGACGCAAGCAGCGTTGTCTAGACTCTTACCGACAACAGCAAATTAGCCAATCAGATTGCGAGATTACAAGCAATTCTGGTAAAAATTTAATTTATAATGTTCAATAATTTATATTCCAATATTTATATATTAATTATTAATTATATTCCCCTTTTTCGTTGTTGAGGTAAAGAAATCCAGACAGACATGGAGTCGTTTTTAGCGCTGTAATTATATCTACTTATCTACTACTTTATTTTTTTATATTTAAAATACAGATTCCGCCAAATAATGGCCAATCACATTATAAGTTATGACCACAACTCCTCTGATTGGTTCACAACTAATTAGCCGCACTTGGGATTGCCCGTTCTAAATGAAAATGGAATGGGAAACGGAACGCAAAGCCAGCGCCATGATTTTTTTCCCTCATCGCCACAAGAAATTAAATTTAAAATAAAAAAATTAAAGGAAACCGAGTATTGGACCCCTGATATTAAATAATTTAGTGTTCTACAAACCTCTTTCCCGCGGCTCATTTCCTCCTCTGTTCATGTAAGCCAGCTGAACATTTGCTCCAGACATTGCGGGCTCAGCATTTGTCTGGCACATGACCCCATCAAGGCACTGCACCGCAAAACACTTATCGTTCAGTAAGTAAGCGATATCACACGACGGACGAACGCAGCACCGGCTAATACATCCGTGTATATCATGTGCTTTACCCAGAGCTGTAAAGTTACTGGATCTACCTTCGGGTCTGAGTTTGATGTCGGTGGAAATTCTGCTGTCCATGCAAGTTCCGGTGTTGGAGGCAAATTCTGTGGAGTCATCCGAAGGTGTTGCAACGGCAGAGAGATCTGAAGAGAGCAAATAACACTGCTAATGACATCATTTTCGGTTCGCAGAGCCCATCAGCGAAACAACCGAGTTCCTAGCGAGATCAGTTAATATGATAATGCAAGAAAAACATTGAAGATGAACTTTTTAAAGATCTGGTGCCAGTTTTTCAAACGATGGATAGCGCTATCCGCCTGATAAATCATTATCCAGTGGATAAACACTAGCAAAACCAATTGAGCTGTCCAATGGATAGTGATTTATCCGGTTTATAGCGTTATCCATCTTTTGAATAACTGGGTCCTGGCTGCTCCAAGGAGATCGTCTACCTTGACCGATCAAAGTGTAATAATTCAAAAAATTGAGTATTATTAATCGAACTCTGTAAGTTATCGAGCAGAAAACAAGCGAAACGATTGTTATTTCCACTGTTGTACTAGTTGTACATTTTAAGAACCAGTCACAAATTTTCACTGCGCGCGACACGCAAAAACTTCAGACAGTTTCCCGAAAAGAGTTTTTCTCTCAATAAATTATCTCTTTGTAGATCAACTTAGATACGAAACCGCTGTTAGATTGTTTTGTCATGTAGACGTATTCTTTTACTCGTTCTCTGTATTTTGACGCACTATGCGGGCTCGTTCTAATACAGCAAAACTCGAAAATTTTCCGCGATACTACACTGCATGTAATGTTAAATATAGATATTAGTCAAATATATACCCACCTGTCTCTACCTTTGGTTTGGCTTTCATGATCATTGCTGACATGAGCGGACTTTTCTTAGATGCTTTGACTGAAATAGGTATGCAATACTCTTTCCTTGTACAGGAGACTGCATAACACCTCTTCTGAACCATGTAAGCCAAGTCACATTCCTTGGCATCACAGCATTTCTCCATGCATTTTGCCATAGTCTTAGTACCTTTTACCTCTGTAAAATTGTTTTTGTGAATGCCGCCAGCCAAATCTTTGTTGTTGGTTATGTTGCTGTGTTTGCATTTTAGATCTTTGGGATCTGGAGGAATGGCAGACGGTTCGCTTGTTTCTAGGACGCAAATGGAGTAACAGATTTCATGAAACTGATTATTAAACTCAAATTGGCAAATGGATAACACTGCTAGTACGCAAGACGTTAACTGTTTCATACAGAGAAATTACCGAAAGGACTAGGGAAGTGAGGGAGAGGCCGTTAGTTTAAGGCCCACTATTCCCTATCATGGTGGGTGAATGCTCAGAGTTATGGTGGTCATGTTAGCAAGGGGGGGGGGGGGGTGGCGAGAGAAAAAGTACTTACATTTAACCCAATATTATTTTTGAAACACCTCATTCCATTCGTTCGTCTTGTGCCTTATCGTCTGTCACCAACCAATCACAGTGCGTCTTAAGAAACCATGCCGGAAACATGCTTTTCAATATTTTGTCGACTCGAAAATCACAAACCTCTCTTATTGGCTCTGCAAATTAAAGTTTAGGGCTAGATTTGGAAACTTCGGACAAGAATAGTAATAAAATGCGACTTCCCTCCCTCTAAGTCTGTTTTGTGCTCTCAAAAGCAAAGATTTCCTAGGGGTAATGCAATTCTCAGTTAAATCTGTCTCGCGGGAACTCTTTCTTCTAATGCGGATCCCGGCACGTTCCAGGCACCATCACTGGTGCGTCTTGGTGACTGAGAATTTCTATAGACTATACAGATAAAAATGTTAAATAGAAACCCCTACCTTCCTTAGTTCGCTCCTCCATTTTCCTGACGTAAGCAAGTTGCGGATTGTAATCGGAAGGAGGAGCTTTTGTATGATCACAGAGATCTTTGTTCTTGCACGTAACGGAATAACACGTCTTTCCAAGCATGAAGGCAACGTGACATTTTTTATCTTGGCAACAAATGCGTTGACAATCGTCCATTCCGTCCACATCACCGTGATTGTTAAACTTCCCTGCTTTTTTCCCGCCTTTTAGTGTAACGTTGTTGAGCACCTTTGCCTTCTCGCAGTCTTTCTTTTTGGATTCGTCACTCTTTGTGTCTTGATCGGAAGACGCAGTGTTTTCCGAAGTAATCACGGACTTGTCTTCGGAAGTATTCGATCCTCCAACTGGTGTAAGCTCAAGCTTTCCGTTTACAATGTTCATTTTCATGGCTTGACCAGCCGCGGCTGATTGTATCTGATTCTTAAGACTTTGGTCGTCCTGTGGCTGTGGTATTTCTGTTTTCTTTACTTCGGATTGTCCGCCAGCAAGCTGGTTGCTTCCTTGTTGAACTGGTGAAAGTGGTTCAGTTGCAAGAGGCTTTGGCACTTGCATATCTGAGGATAAAATCGTTGGAAAAGCTTGGATGGGAAATGGAAAACAGCTCAAGAGACAATAAAGTACAAGAGGACCCTCTTAGGACAAACCGAAACCGTCAGAAAAATTGAAAGGCAAAGGAGTAGTCAAATTAGATCTATGTAAGATTTGTTATTTCTTTATCATGTAAACAATGCACAAAAACATCTTCCCTCTTTTCAATCTATTTAATACATGATGAAATGGTATATGAAATGAATCATATATGAACTGCGGATGTGAAATCAAGTGAAGCTATGATCTTCGCAGTTATGAGCGCAGTTTTTGCAATTGCGTAGAGAAGCCTGAAAAATTCAGGACTTCAACGGGGTTTGAACCCGTGACCTGAATTTTTCAGGCTTCTCTACGCAATTGCAAAAATTGCGCTCATAACTGCGAAGATCATAGCTTCACTTGACTATTTAATACAACAGCAAATTGACAGTTGTATTTAGCGGTGTGGCTTTAATTTAAGACGCTGTACATAAATCAAATTTTAATTTAACTCATATCAAATCAGAGAAAAACCACTCGGAGCAGAGTAAAGAACCAACAAACTCAACCCACAAAAGACTCCGAGTCTTGGAATCGACCCTGGGCCACAATGATGGAAAGCGAGCGCTCTCACCACGACATTCCTTTTACCTCAAGCCATCCCTGCTTCAGTCTTTTCTTAAAATGCCAATACGCCTTTCTAGCCTCGCCAGACTAAGTTAAAGAAATTTCGTGTTGAAATGAGACTGACGCTTATGAAAGAGGTTAATCTCTTTAGTCATGGCCTTTTTGAGTTTTAGATATCGAAGTATCAAACTATCCTAGAATTAGCTTGGCAGTTACAACTTCTACAAACCTGGGCCATTGCCAATGGGAATTCCAGGAAGGGACAGATCGATCCCCTGACCAGGAATCTGTGGACCCGACGCAAATGGGGTCGCTGGAGTCTGGACGGGGACAAGTGGCGAAGGCTCCTGTGGTTGCCCTGGCAACAAAGAGATCTGTCCCTGCTGCTGGGTCTGTTGGAACTGCGTCACTTGTGCCAAGTCTTGTAATGAAGCTGTCAATCCAGGAAGCTGTCCAGGGACTTGTGCCGTCTGCCCGGGCGTCTGGGGCACTTGTGACGACCCGGGTTGTGTTAAAGGAGTCTGTGATAAACCAGGGATGGTTTCCTTTGCCTGTGATTCTGTAGGCTTTGGCGCACCTAAAAATGTTTGAAATCAAACGTTGTATGAATAACCGTCGACAAAGACCTAAATTTGAGCGTGATACGCGACTTGTACGCGTTTAGCGTGTATTTTGGGTGTGACGTGTATAAGAGGCTTACGCAATTTTACGCATTTTGTTGGGTAAGTTAACTGTCTAAAATCGGTTTGTTTGCGATTTATGAACGAAAGTGTATTATGGAAAAGTGGCTAGAAAAACAGAATTTTTCGGGCGCAGTGCCCTTCCAGCAACTAGTTTAAATGAGAAGGCTCCTCTTTTTTCGATAGCTTTAAGGATTATAGGATATCGATTGGCAATAAATTACATGATCCTTACCTATCAATTGACCTGATCCAAAATCCCTTACATGAGATATTTTTGGATTGTATCGCGATGGATTGGCCGGTTGAGTTTTGCATGCGCCCTCGCTCTTACAAGCCACCGAAAAACAGTTGGATGACAGCATGAAGGCTAGGTTACAGTGCGGCATGTCACAACATATCCGTCGGCAGTTTTGCATATCTTTGACTTTGCCGTGATCACGGAAATACCCGGCCTGAATCCCGCCCACAAGTGTGACGGCTTCTAAAACTTTCCCAGCCGGACAAACGACTTGAGGTTTGAGGATCTTGTCTCTGGATGCGTCTAGAAAGAAAGCACCAGTGACGAAAAAGGCGTTTAACCTTAAGGACACTCATGCACGAATAAATTTATAAGATTACCACCAACAAGAGCTTGCTGGTGCACGTGGCAAGACAGCCTGATCTGAATAGTAAACCATGCAGCTTATTTACATTCAGGATACCCATTTACAAACAATTCAAAGCTATTTAAAGGCATAAATGACAGGAATAAACTAAATATAGGTAATATCGTTAAGAAGTATGTAATCAGAAATATTAAATTGACTAAGGTATGTAATAATTATTTATTCAGATAATTCAAAGCTAATTATAAAACGAATAATTCAAATTAGACAGGAAAAGAAAACCTGGCTATATTAAACAATAATATAAGACAGACATGAATACAAACAAATATCGCTCATAAATCAGCGAAGTGAAATTAATTTAGGACAGATTTGCTTGTAAAACTAAGAATCTATGTCAGTTTTTTTAAAGACATTTTTGAAGTTCGTTTTTGAGTTCAGGGCACCTCCTCCAACTCTGAGTTAACAGATCAACCTCTCACGGGAAACTATTCTTATTGTTTCGAGCAACACGATCATGAAAACGTTCTATTGCTCTTCTAAAATGGTGGCGAGCCAACGCTAAAGTGGTAGCCTGCTTGACTTATCAATTACAATACAATAAACATCTTAGGCCCAGTTCAAACGTCGTATTTCACATGTGCCGAATATAACGCGAGAGTTAACTGTATGTAAAATGCGACGTTTGAATCAATTAAATTCGAGTGAAACAGTCGAGCATTCGAATTAAGTTCGACGTTTGATTCAAACGTCGCATTTCACATGTGCCCAATATAATGCATAAATAATAATAAATTATTATGATTCATTTAGCAACCATAATCCGTAAATGCCATGCGCAGAAGAGTCTAAACAGCAATTTAAAAAATGGCGGGAGGCGAGGGAATGTGCAGGAAGACCTTAGACAGCAATGACCAGAACCAGGTTGCTGACCAGCGGTTTTCGTTAAAACAATGGTTTGCTGGGGGTACTCAGTGTCGTGGGCTCAGAAAACCTGGTTGTGGTCATTGTTATTTAAGGTTTTTCGAACGTGCAGTTCGTGCTTTTCAAAAACAAAATATACTTGTTTGACGTGCAGCAATTATTATTGTATGAGGTGCTCGGTGTTACGTTTGAAAATGAAGAGGACACTCCTGGGTGGAAAGAGGGAAAATATCAGTGTGGCATATTGTGAGACGTGCTTCAATGAAACGATAAAAAGGCGCGAGCTGAGCTGATAGTTGATTGCATCATCAACCTACGTCTTCTGGTGTTACAAAACATACGCTGAATGAAACAAAAGAGTTTCCGTGACCTTCACCAAGCATGGTGTTGTCTGCCATTTTAGATACAGCCTGTCCGAGTGGAGACTGGGAACGGAACGGAGTTAAATTCGACGTTTGAATCAAATGCCGCATTTAATTGTCTTAGTCGACTAAAATAGGAGTTATATTCGGCACATGTGAAATGCGACGTTTGAACCGGGCCTTACTATCTTCGTCTTCTCGGTTCGTGCGTGGTCCGTAACTTAAATTGCGACTTTACAAACTCATTTAAGTACATTTAAAACACATCCTCAGAGACCCACGGGAGGTTAGTTGGGGCGAGAGGAAATAAATCGGGCAAAGAAATGAAGCGTCGCAGGTTTACAAGTAAGACAGAAAAAGCCCCTAGGAACCGACTTTTACCAGACCATTTCCAAACGGCTCTACCAATGCTACCTCCTGATTGGGCAAAAAAATCCTTTGTATTATTCTGCCCAATCGGCGAACAGCAGATCCTGAGGTACTGTGGTGTGTTCTTACACGACGGCTTTTGCATCGCCATACTTGCTTGGGTCGTTCAGCAACGTTCTGCGTGCGAGGGGAACTTTCATTTTAATTTCCCTAGATAGGGGCGAAATGTCTATTAAAATTTCGGATGTTCGCGCCAAGGCTATTCTAAACTGGACTGGGAAAATTCTTTTTTTCGGTCCGATCACAAGGTATCGTAATCGTATAAATAGGTTGTTTTCTCATGAATGTGTCTATTTTGAACATATTTCTAGGCGAAGAGTGTAGTAAGTATCGACTTTTTTTCCTATCTCATCGGGATATCAGAATGAAAATTTCCTAAGCTGCACGCGGTATTTTGGTGCACGGTTCTGCCTTACTTGTAAACCTGCGACGCTTCATTTCTTTGCCAGATTTATTTCCTCTCGCCCCAACTAACCGCCCCTGGGTCGAGGATTTGTAAAACACTGTTTTTAAAAGTTTAAAATGAGCTGTAGACTCCTACTTTTTAATGCTTTAAAATCATCATCATGATGGCAATTCTTTAAATAAACCTTGTTTTTCCCATTCTTTTGATAATTCGGACGATTTTTCCTGAGATAACAATCTTGGTCTAGCAAATAACAGAAAAAAAATCTACTATGATGTTTGTGAAATGCAGTCTATAAGATTTTTTTTCTGTGCGCTCGTAAATTTTTAGCTCGACGCCAAAGAAATGAAAGAGGCTTCTTCAAAGTGTAACACACTCTTACATGTAAACAAAATCACTAAGTACTCACCGCCTTTTAGTTCTTTTCTATTCCAAACGTATGCTATTTGCGGGTTAAAAATGGAAGGTTGAGCAGGAATAGTGCCGCACAAGTCTTTGTTATAGCATTTGACCGAGAAACAGTTCTGACCTAGCATAAAGGCCAGATTACATGAGGATTGCTGACAGCATGTGGAGTAACATTCCTTTAAGCTTCCAACTTTGCCAGTGTCGGTGAAATCGCCAGCCTTAAGGCCCCCCTTTAATGTAACCTTGGTTAATGGCTTCATATCAGGGCAACTGTATTTGGTTTCAGGTGAATCAGCCAGAAATACTGTAAAATAAGATTTGAATTATAAATTTTCTCTTTCTAAAAAATGAAAAAAAAAAAATGCGGCACTTGTTAATGTATCTCATGCCATCTTATGGACGATGAATCCATGTCAGTTGAGTGACGTAAAGCCACAAACAGTCTATTACAAATAAGTGGCAGTGCACTTTGATTTGCGCGAGAAAAGAATTCGTGCAATCAACTTCGTTTTTTAAAGGAGTCAATATAAATAGTCTTTCATAAAAAAAAACCCCAGCTTTAAGCCACATCTTTGGTAAGAAATAATTACCGTCTCCAAAAGTTGGTGCTTGAATTCGCTTTAAAAGAGTTTTGGTCCTAGGTTTAATATAAACGCGTCTTATGAATCTCGTTTCCATCTGGCACTCGTACAATAATTTAATTGGCTTCTGTACACAGAATGTATGGTCGTTAAAATACTCTACCTGTATGCTTGACACCTTCTTTATTCCACCGTTCAACGTAAGTAACTGACGGGTGATAAGGCGAAGGCTTTGCTCTTTGTATTTGACAGTTTTTGCCTTCCGAACAACCCACAAGATAACATCTACTCGACAGCATGAATGCTAGATCACATGCAGCAAACTCGCAGCATTTATTCGAGCATTCCTCCATACTTTGCACAGATCCTACATCTTTGTATGTTCCTGCGTTAATACCTCCTTTTAAAGTCACTTCTTTAAATTCTTTTCCCGCTCGACATTGTCCTGCCAAAGTTGGATTAACGCTGTCTGTCTTTTGGCTTTGCGCGATGAGGCCCTTTGGGGTGTTGGTCGCCGCTTGCCCCGCTTGACTAGGGCCAAGGAAGCCATTTGGATGCGGTTTTACATTTGATGTAAAATTAGACGTAAGAAATGCAAGTGATGTGTTATCTGAAATAATAAAGAGTATTAGTTGTTATCTTTCCACGAATGGTATTTGCCATCGTATTCAGGAAACTCTAGTTTTCGGTGGATCCCCGATCGAAGTGTCTTTGTGATGAGTTTATTTCCGTCAATACCAAAAGTTACTCCACGCATAACGACCTATGAACCTGGAAAGCTGCATTAACCACGCCATTAGTATAATTACACAGGTGCTTCAATGAAAATTCTCTGTGCTGATTGGTTGCATTTTAGGTGATTATTACTGAATAATCAGCTAAGTGTAATGGCTGCAACCCGTTTTGTCAAGGTGAGGACAAAGAAATTCATTGTTTTAAAGAAAATGCGTGTTTTTTAAATAATCACCTATGTAATTACACTAAGGCAATTATTTACCTCAAGCTCGGTGAATATCAGTGAATAAAATCCGAGACAACTTCACCTCGGCTTTGGCGAATAATTGTTCATGAACCCTGCCTCGGGTAACAAACCACAGATAGCTTTTCAGACATTCAACATCGAAAACTCTAAAAGGACATATCCATGAATTGCTTCTGGTTTGCTAACTATTGTGACACCTAGTGTGGGACTATGTGACAAGTATAAAAATTATATCTCCTCATCCTGTTTTTTCCCCTATTGAGATCTAAAATGAAAAAAAAAAAAATTCCGCTCCAAGAATTTGAGCTAATTTGGGGGGGGGGATCTTGTTTTAATATAGAAATCAGTCGCATTTGTCATGAAATTGGAATCGAAAAATTAGGGGTTGGCTTTGTGGCTAACTGAAATTGTTTCGAAAAGCCAAACAGGGTTAGCTCTCTTTGTTTAAAATCGTTTTCGGTGGTTCAAATTAGTTTTAAAACCAAGTTTTTAAATAAAGCATTTGCTGCTCGTTAAAGGAGTTTTACATTACTTCCCTTGGCAACAGGCACATGATTGCGCTAATCTTTTTTTTTTGATATCCGCAAGCAAAGAAACACATGAAACTTTTAAAATTTGTTGGGTTCAACAATAGGAGAAAATTTTGATTAACTGGTTTATCATGCGAAATAAAGCGAAAAAAAAAAAATCCCAAGGCCACCTTATAATAAAGTCTGCTCAGTTTACGATCGTTTTCTACCTGCGCACGCTATTCTTGTTCTCCGGGTGGCTACTGTTCCTAACAGCCTTTCAAATTGGAACGCGATCAAAGATTAATGAGCTTAATCGCCGTAGAAATCATCTTCGCTTCAATGAAATTTATCTCAAGCGCAAAATCAGATTTCGCATGCTATGCATCATAAACTAGGCAACGCTATTGCAAGAGCATTCGAGAAAATAAACATTTAGAAGTGTGCCTGATCCCAAATGGATTTTTACAAAAAGAAGCGGTTTCAGTACCACGTCAGAGTTTAAAAATCCATTTTTATGAAAGCACATCTCGTATTTCACAGTTCCGGTCACTGCGATGGGATATTGTCTGCAAGCAAGGGGTAAAATCAACAACGCTTTTTACTCAAGCAAAGCGGTTTGTTATTTACCGATGGCTCGTGCACTAACCTTTTTTATGGCCAGTTCTGACATGTGCGATAAGCACCCTCACATCTGATGTATCGGTGGCAGTGGACTTGCACTCTTCGTCACTCACGCATTCGACACCGTAACACTTAGAGGCAGACAAGAATGCAACATCACATGTAGACGTTTTGCAACACAGTTCAATGCAGGACTCCATGCTGATAACTTTACCAAGAATCCTAAAGGTTCCGGCTCCTATACCACCCTTCAGGGTCACATTCTCCTCAACCAGTGTTTTCTTACAATTCTGTAGGTAGTCAGAACTTGTGACTGTCATAGACAAGTATACAAAGAAGAAATATTGGTTATTAATTACAGATTACGCAGTCAAAATTGAGAACGAGAACGAATCTCAACCACACTAAATTTACTTGCCTTTACAAAACGCCCAGAGGCAAACAATCAATACGCGAGTGAAGCAATCTCTTGACTTCTTCATCACGGCTACGTCACCCACAATAACACATCGCTGCAATTTTTGTTTGAAACGATATTCTCGTTACAATTTTAAAATACGGAATTGAAAAAACCGGGTTTTTTAAGGCTGTTTTCCATAGTATAAATATATTCCTTTGTTATAAATGACGGGAAGAGGATCTCCATCCCTCAGAACAATAAATGTTAATTACATCATTATCAGCTTACGAGCCAACCAATCACGTTTTGCGTTTGACTCACGTGATTAAGTGAAAAACTGACTAAGGTGTTTTTTATGTCATTAGAGTTACCAGTATACCGTCATATAAGAAGAATCTAATGGATCGCTTCTATGAAACATCGACTGGTACCACACTTGTATACCTGTGTTTTTTATGACACAAAAATGACAAAAGGGCCGTTAAAGATCTCTAAAGTTTTACCAAATTCATTTTACTTACGACTTATGAAACAGTGACAAAATGGGGGATTTGTAAAGCGCAGCCGATGCGCTGGAAACTGCTCTTTTGATAGCATATAACGAAAGAGTAATTTTAAGATCTATTAATTCGCCATTGGTGCACGTCTCTGAAAAAAGTCCTTGTGTCTCAACAGCACTAATGATCATCGCCTCTACGAGGAATTTTGTACACTTTTCAAAAGAAAGTGATGCCATCGACGCCTTGCACCACCGAGTTCAACAGTCGTCACGTGACTGGTCTGTATCGGAAGAGAAAGATGGCATATCAGCACTGAGTTAAAAATATGAAACTTTCGTGTCTATTGCCATAAATGGCATTGCCATATGGCGTCGTTAATCTTCACATCTAGCTAAAGGACGTCAATTATGAATAATAAGCTTTTAATTTGATAGTTATTGAAATGTAGTCATTGCCGCTTTCCAAGTAATGCGTGCAAGAGTAACAGGCCATCTGAAGATAAGCAGATCAAATTAATAAAGAAAGAAAAAAGAACGGTAAAGGTACCACTTAACGTACCGTTGCCTGGGCCTAGGATATTCGCTTAGCTAACCTCTAAATCAACTTTTTCTTTTCCTTCTGATCTATATCATCATTTCGAGAGTTTGAAATAAACGCGCAGAAGTAGCAGATATGAAGAGAAAACAGTAATTAATGCTAATTAGGTGCTGTTGACTGGTGGGGAGTTCCAATACATTACCTCAAAACGTCCTAAATAATTCGTGTTATATCCGATTCCTCTCAAATTTGTGTACATAAATTCATTATTTTAGCCACCCGTTTTCTCCAATAGCAAAAAAATTCTCTGCGAGCACCTTGTAGACCGAAAAGCGTTAACAACCATTTTGCGACAATTTTTTTGGGGAAATGTGCTTGTTTTACGGGGAGATACTAAAAAAAAATCATGATCTTTGAGGTCAACTTATATTCTTTACAGGAAAGCTTTTTTTCTTAGCTTTAAAATGTGATATATTTTAAAGCCATAAACGTGCATGAATCGATTTTGGGAAAAGATAATTTTGAAACTGCAGTTATTATTATTTTTTTTTTTGCGGGAATTCAAAATGGAATTCTTAGCATGATTCTTCTGCAGTACACATCTATGCCTTTCACATACAGCTACCTCACATGGAGGCAATGTAGTGGCCGAGTGGTTAGGGCGCTTGTCTTGCGATCAGGAGATTAAGGATTCAAGACCCGTTTTTACCACTCGTTGAGTTTGATCCTCGTAGTCCCTGTTTCAACTTATCGGGTGCACTTGTCACAAGCTCCGGCCACATGGGATTTTTTAACTGTTGTTGTTCCGTTAATTGGTCCCGAAAAGCCTCTGAAGGTAGCGGTCAATTAAGTATGCATGATATTGTATGTGACGGTTACTTTTTTGTTTTTTGGGCTTCTCGAGGTTTGAGTTGGGGCAGACTTTTGTTTTGATTCCGTTCGTGTTTCTTCGAAGTCTCAAGCAGGGATGGTGTAATGGAGGGACCACTCGCCAGCCACCAATGTGATGGGCTCGATTCCCGGACTCGACGTCACATGTGGGTTGAGTTTGTTGGTTCTCTACTCTGTTCCCACGAGTTTTTCTCCGGATATTCCGGTTTTCCCCTCTCCTCAAAAACCAACGTTTGGTTTGGTTTTACATGTACAATGTACCCGATTAGTGCCCAAGTACTAGAAGGCTTGACAACTCAATCATTGTAATTGTTAAAATAATTACGATAGTACGCGTACTCTTATTGGTCAATAGCTGTGTTTGGATGAGAGTATGAAAACACGGCTGTGGCTGAGACATCACACAAATTTTGATTGGGTATGTGTTGTCAGACGCGCCTTTTGATTGACTGGTAGGAAATATGAGTGTGTATCAAGAAAATCTATTTTAATCAGCATTTTCCTTCATTTGTCGAATTATATTTGGGAAATATTTCACAAAAGCAATAGAGGACTTTTTTTCGTGTTTTCATAATCTCATCTAAACACTCGGGGAGTTGGTAGAATTCTCCACAGTTATGCAAACCCTCGACTCCGTCTCGTTTGTATAACTGTCTCGAATTCTCCCAACTTCCCCTCGTGTTTAGATGAGGCTATGGAAACAGGGAAAACGTCCTCTATTGCTTAAGTGGTAGAGAAAAAAAAAAACAATGGTTTTTACAATGTCTATAAAAAAGGTATCCTTTATTCACACTTTAAGCTCTTTCTATAAAACACTAAGGACAAACGCTGGAAAATTTGTTACTTAAGTCCCGTTAGAAAGTTTTCCAACTCTTCTTGTTACACCGAGGCTCTGCGCAAACCGAAAAAAAACTACATTATTCAGAGCGGAAAGGCATCTGAGCGCATATTTTTATTTATTAAAACGACCGCTATACGCTTTTCTTCGCCTGAAATGAGACTGACCATATCACTTGATATTATTGTGTATTATCTCCATTTGTCATTTCAGTCCTACCCTATAGAAGTTTCGCGTTTTCACAGTTCCCATGAGTTTCTAATTTCTTTAGCTTACTAGTAGTATAGAGAAGGCGAAAGGTTATAGGCTTGATTCTAGTATGCCCGTGTCATGACTAATAAATAAATATTAGACGACTGGTACGGCAACGACAACGCCACAAAGCAAGAATATTATTGGTTTAAAAAGGAAAAATCAAGTGATGCTATGATCCTCGCAGTTATGAACGCAATTTTTGCAATTGCGTAAAGAAGCCTGAAAAATTAAGGACTTCAACGGGGTTTGAACCTGTGACCTCGCGATTCCGGTGCGACGCTCTAACCAACTGAGCTATGAAGCTACTGACGTTGGGAGCTTGTCATTTGTGGGTTCTAATGTTCCCGTGAGGAATGAATCAATGATGAAATGATATATGAAATGGATCATATATGAACTGCGGATATGAAATCAACTGATCGAACGACACGCGCGGAACGCATTTTGGTGCCTTTTTTTTTGTCGTACATCCCAAACAGCAACATGGGTTTTGACGACAACGCGTCGTCCGAACCATGTAACAACGAACCGTTCGTATCCATCAAGTTACAGGATAGTTCGCCCGTAATGTACAACGTGAACAAGTCATATTTTGAATTGACGTTGCCGTTGCCGTTGCCGTTGCCGTTGCCGTTGCCGTTGCCGTTGCCGTTGCCTTTGCGTTGCCGTTGCGTTGCCGTAGTCTTTGTTTCATATTGATCACTTCAAACCCAACCCTTAATAGGCCATATTCGTATTCTCAGTATTGGGCTGGAACTAGCATGCAATGGAGGCTAATGCGGGGGAATCTTTTCTAATGCAAAGACTTTTTAATATATTCACCAACCTCCATTGGAATCCAGTTCTAGCCCAATACTGAGAATACGAATATGATTTATTGCGCTGGATGAAGTTTGATGAAACGGAATGTAGACTTTTCGCCCATTTGATTCCTGCTACGATCAGTTCACAGAACATAGAAAAGGCCTAGGACTCCATCAAAATGCTCCCTCCAAATTTTAAAGGTCTAATTTTGTTTCCATGTCAGCGAAGACCTTTGATAATTTACTCTATCTGTATGAAGTAATTTCATTTGCAATACAATTCCGATCAACATTTCATCATCCAGAAAATTAACGGGCAACGATCGATGACGTTAAAAAGTTGATTCGTATAGCAGTTTCTTTAATCGTTAATTTTCTTGCCAAGTTGTTATTTTTGTTGTGATTTTGATTTCGAAATCGGGAAACATCTACATGCCATTGGGTTAAAAAACTACATTCCATTATTTTGAACACACTACTACGACTTTTAAGGCTAAGATGTGGCCACTTTTGGCTCTTCATCATTGTCGTTGCTTCCTAGGTCTTCTCCTTCATCACCACTCTCCCCGCTTCCACTTTCTCCGCTTTCCTCCTCGTCTCCACTCTCCGCACTGCCTCCTTTGCTGCCCTCAGCACTTGACTCGTTCCCAGATTGCTCTAATTCAGTGTGATCATTTCCGCTCTCCCCAGACCCACTGTCAGCACTACCGCTGGTTTCACTTACAACATCAGTACTCCCTGGAAGGTGGGTCATTATAAAATAGGTTAATTAAATATACTTATGAATGGATGCATTTACTTCTTTCTTAATTATTACTCTATTTATTGGAAAGCTTTTCGCTGTATTAGTAATTTTGCAAAACGGGTCATCTGTTTTTGCCCAATCATATCGCACA
>NC_090873.1:43239924-43279924 GCF_036669935.1 Montipora foliosa
AACTTCATAGTTATACCATAGCATATGTTCCAACGCACGCTCTATGGAATAATTGTTAAATAGATAACTTAAGTTACCAAAACTGATGTCGCCTCTCTTCACATACGCCACTGTTGGGTTGGTATGGTGCGTCTCCATAGGAGCGTCCTTTGGCTCACACCACTGTGGATTGGTACAAAATACTGAGAAGCATTTTCCCGCCATCATCATGGCCACGTGACATTTGTCGTTAGAACAGCATCTCTTGATGCATGACGTAATATCCCTGACACCTTTGTGGTGAGTTAGCTTGCCGGATAACATTCCTGCCCTAAGGACTGTTTTGTTTCTTATCTCACCATCCAGTTGGCAGATCTCTTCTTTGTTTTGTTCGGTTGTCATGGTAGGAGTCCCATCTAGAACCAAAATGCGATTGAACCATTAGTTTTTTAAGACGGAAAGAACACTTAAGCCTTTGCAGCAGACGCAAGAAATCAAATCCGCCCTACATGTCGCAAAGCAAATATATGCAGTCGCTCCAAGGAACAATTATTGGATATGACCCTTGCCTCTGATTGGATAAGCGCGAGGCCTAGGGTGGTAGTAATAAAGGAGGAGAGAGAGTGGAGAATAGATTACATTTTACGGGTGTTGCGGGAGTTGTGGGTTCGAATCCTACCTTGGACTCTAATATTTCAGTGGTCCTTTCGCCTGTCGCCAAGCAATGTATTTCCCATCTTTCGCATGGGTGTATTTAACAATTAGACCTGTGGCCCTTGAGGGCGAAGGGTCTAATTGTTTTAATATTACTCAACTAGTCGGACAGAAAAGGCAATAATTCAGTTAGCAAATGCAAATAGAAAATAGATTTATTTGGGAATAAAACAAAAGAAAGCGTCAGGCTTTTCGCTACTCGAGGACTATTACAAATACTCCTCTAGTAGCGTAGCCAATCAAAATGCAGCATTTGCATTAGTCCACTAGTTGGGTGATACTAATACACATTAGACGTAGTTGTATTGCAATCATTTTGTAATTATTCTGTTATTACATTTTCGTTGCCCAATGACTTGGAATTATTGGGCAACGAAAATATGAAAAAATGATTTAAAGCTCGAGTGCGGCCGAACACTACTGTGAAGTTATTATGCCCAATTATTCCATCAGAGATCAACACTAGCGTTGGAATTGGGCCCACACAAGGCCAGAGATAAACTCTGACCAGGGTGGGATTTGAACCCACGACCTTCGAATTTGATCAACGTTGCTCTAACGACTGAGCTATAAGGCCAGAACGGGAGCAGGCCGTGGGTAGTTGAGTTGTTATTCACAAGGACAAGTTCGGCTCGGTCTACAAGCCTAATCGTTAGTTGTTGTCCTTCAGTAGCATATTGATAGTAATGATTTCAAATTCGAGTGAGGCCTAAAAAGTAGTATGTAGTGTTAGGCCTCACTCGAACTTGAAATCATTACTATCAATATGCTACTGAAGGACAACCACTAACATCGTTTTTGCTTATTAAACCAAATATTTTATGGGTTTATCGTAGTTGTCGTCATCGCCTTTGATAATTGTCCCTAATAATTTTACGATACCTTCGCTTCCTGTCAGTTACCGCAACACTCCACGGTTATCGCCCATTACTCAGCTGCCTTTCGTAGCAAGCAACAGACAGTGAGGATCTAGTATAAATCGTTTCGTTGTCTAGTCAACCGAATTTCGCGTTTCTGATTGGCCGATGACGAATGCACAAATAGATTACAGAGAGTAATAGAGGTTTTTGAGGGAAATGTGGAAGTTGCAATGGAAAGACACCGATGTAGGAGTAATTTTATTGACCATAATAAATAAACAAAAAATTGTACGACTTTATTCGTGCATTTGTTGACTTATGGTCACTCGTGATATTGGAAGTTCTCAAGTTGTACGAGCCGTAGGCTCGTAAATCGCGCCAATAAATCACGAGATGCACTCGTGCTCATACGACTTCTTACAATTATTTCTTCTACTTGATGCTGAAAATAACTCACCGTCTCTGAGCTTCACACCAAACTGTCGCCTGACGATGTATTGAATTGACCTTTCAAAAGTGTCATTAGCGCGCATAGCTCCCTCATCCGGGATACTTCGGCAGCTCCTTTCACTTTTACACCTAACAAGGAAACACGACCGACCGAACATATAGGCCAAGTCACACGAAGGGTCCTCGCAGCACAGCCGGGTACATATATGGGGGTTTGCCACTCGCCCTACGTCTGTGAAGCGCCCCGCATTTGGGCCATCCAAAAGAAGGGACTTGGTGTAGAGTTTGCTTTGAATGCACTGTAAGTGGTGAGGAGACTGTCCAGAGGGGATTTTTACTAAGGATGAGATGCAAATTCTCTATTATTAATACAAGCAAATAGAAAAACCGTTGCACAAGTAGTAGATGATCATTGCACGTGCTGATCAATAAATATAAGTTATGAACATAAGATGCCTGATCTATGACTCATACCAATTAAAGGCCGCGTTATGAACAGGTTTAATGACAAAACAAACCAGTGAAGAAAAAAACGCAACAAAAAGCGCGACAGAAGGCGGAGGCGTTAATGTAAAGTGAATGGTACCATTTTGGCCCAATGAAATGATGATTTTCCGCAATTGCGGGACAAAATCCACATGAACCAATTTAATTAATGGCTAGATCCTACAAGTCTCGACTCCCTTGAAGAACTCGGACTTTTCCAAGTATGCCCATATCTTTGCGAAAAACTAATTTCATTTTTAGGAAGCAATGTTATAGGACTATTCTGATCATTATTCTTTAGGTTTAGAATAACTAGCTGGAATCAACCTTTACAAAATACGGACGGTTTACGCCGATGCGACTGGAAAACCAGTACAAAATTCTCGAATAAATTCCACATACAGTCTCAAGTTGTTCTAGAACTTAACTTTCTCCATGTCGATGGCCCTGCATTACCATGAAAAACTGATCTCGTTGCAGTAAATTTCTCGGGCGAGATACATCGGGACACTTTTGTCTTGT
The DNA here is from genome assembly GCF_036669935.1 of Montipora foliosa. Lineage (NCBI taxonomy): Eukaryota > Metazoa > Cnidaria > Anthozoa > Scleractinia > Acroporidae > Montipora > Montipora foliosa. The sequence goes on from NC_090873.1 coordinate 43,242,936, forward strand.
TGTGTCTGCTTCAGCTCACTTTGAGATTCGTGGCTTTTGTGTTTTAAACTTACCGACCTTCTTGCCCTTCTCGTACAGCCATGGAGCCACAAACGCCATTTTCTGTTTAAACGCATGCTCAGCGTTGCGCGCAGGAAGCGCCTGACACCTCTCCTCTGAGTAACATTTCACCAGATAACAGCGGTCAGATAACATGAAGGCCAGGTCACATGGCTGCACCTTGGACTCACAGCAGTATCTAACACAAGCAACGAAGAAATTGGTGGCAATTTGGCTTAAAAAAACAATGAACTTTATTTGTACTCTCTGCTTGCCTTTGTATAACTACAATTAACTAAATAAACTAGAGTACTGGCTGCCTGGAATAACCCTAAGTTTTAGTAGAGCCAGGCAGGAAATCACTTAATTGTAACCTACAGAGGGTGGTAAAGGGAGAGGTATGGCAGGAAGGGGGCGGGGGGGGGGGGGGGGGGGCTTGAGTGTCTTCACACCCACTTATTGTCGGGTATTGTTGCTGGTGAGAAGACACCATTTCTGGGGAATCTTGTCTTTGAGGGTTTAAATCAGAACTGAAACACCATGCAGCTATTAACAATCTCTTAATTCACTGGGTCGGTTTTGCAAGCAACTTCATGATTGTAGCGAGGACCTGGCTTCATAGTTTCTGTAATTAAACTCCTGTACAGCTTGAAAATCGTACTTAACTTAACGATTCACTACAGCAAGGAAATACAGAAATAAAAGTTACAACTAAAAGAACTAAACTTCAGAAACGCCAAAAAACCACGACTGAACTAAACTACTTACAAGATCTGTACGGCAACTCCGGGTACAACAACTGATTTACAAAAGGAAATACAATACTTTTACTACGAAAGACGAATACGTAATGAAGGGACGAAATGAACAAAGGAAATTACATATCATTACGCAACAGAATTTAAGTACATTGAATGGACGCGATAACGAAGAAAATACCGACTAATTACTGCATGCGAAATTTAGGCAAATTTACAAATACCTCACGAACGCGATGAACTACACGGTACAACTGTTAAGTGACGACAAATGACAGCAAATTACATAGAGCCAAAACTTTGCAAATGTAGCAAAACTTACAAGTAGGGAAATATTAAGTGTAATGAAAAAAACGATTTCTCGTGTCTACAGTTTCTGTTGTATCTCGTGTCCATTTCAGATGTACTTTCAGCTGATTCCAACATGGCGTATCACCTCCCGTCACATTGTTGCATATGCACTCTACCCAGTTTAATTACCATAATAGTCCATTCCTGGAAGAAATTACCGACCCCTCGATTGGAGGCAAGAACGACTGACAGCAGTTACTGAGTCATGCGCCTTAAGCTGAGGAGGTCGATTGTTTTTTTAAGTACGCAAGCTCAAAAACTTCGCATGCTTGCTCTATAGAATATGAGTCCCTCTTTTCCTGGCTTTGTCCTGACCCTCAGTTTACCGTGTGCATGTGAATACTGTTGCCTTCTTGTAGGAACTCTAAGATCTACGACACAACTTCGTCAACGAGAACTCCACAAAGCACTAGAGATGTTTAGCATTAGTTTTAAGTGACACGGCAAACGAGAAACAACAGGCTGCTACTGATAAAAAAAAAACTGTGAAAATTATTTTCCTTTAGCCTCTCTTGTTACTTTTAGAAGTTGCTCGTAATCTGGAACTAATATAAAACAACTTTCTTCCACGAGAAAACGCAAATTAAATTTCAGTCCGACTTTTGCCGTGCAGGTTTGTCGAAAACGCAATGCTTCATCTCTACGATAACATTTAATTAGCAATATAGTTGTTCTTTGGAAGGCGCAGTGGCCTCATGGTTAGAGTGCTCGACTCCGGATCGAGTAGTCCGGGTTCGGGTCCTGGCCGGGGACATTGTGTTGTGTTCTTGGGCAAGACAAGTTACCCTCACGGTGCTCTCTTCACCCAGGTGTATAAATGGGTACCGGCGAAAATGCTGGGGGTAACCCTGCGATGGACTGAGCATCCCATCCAGGGAGGAGTAGAATTACTCCTAGTCGCTTCATACTACAGAAACCGGAGATAAGCGCTGGCCTGATGGGCCTTCCTAGGCTCGTAACACAGACATTTTTTTACATTTGTTCTGGACGGTGTGTTATCTCTGAAATTTGCGACGTGAAGTGACCGGTCAAATCTCAAGATGTAAGACGTGAGTACACACTTAATTTGTACCGCTTCTCACATTCAGGAAAAGTGTTGCTGTGATAGTTTATTTGAAAAAGTTGAACACAACCCTATTATGTGAGGCCCCCCAGGGATGTTGGGGAATAAGTGAACATAGCCAATTTGAACTGGGGAACAGGGGGACAGTGACATAATATCTTAGGGAACAAGGGATCATAAACAATTTTAGTGATAAAAAAGCTGGGAACAAGTTTGAAAATAATTTTGGGAACAAGGGAACACAAGCAAATTTTTAAAGGGAGCAATTGGTTTTTAACGGTACATTACCTGATGCATGTCTTAATACTCTTGACTTTTCCAATATCGGTGAATTTTCCAGCTTTTAAACCTCCCATTAGCTTCACATTGTACATAATCTCGTTGTGCGGACATTTGGCTTCAGGGTCGTAGTTACTAACATTTTCTTTAACCGGAGATTCGACTGAAAAAGATTATATATCACGGTTCACAAATTTAAAGCACTTCAATGTATTGAACAATGCAATTCATCTGTAAATTATATTTTCTTGCAGGTAACACATATATGGCCAAAGTGACACCACAATTAACCCTTTGAAAAGTTTATTTTATTCTGTTCCTATTGCGAGTTCACGATCATTTAAAAATGGTGGCCGATTTAATTAACGTCCAGCATGTCGTGCCGCGATTGAAAACAAAAAAAAGACACATAACACAGTGAATGGATATAATTATTAAATGAGGGTCACAAAGTTTAATTCCATAAAAAAAATTAAACAAGTAACAGGAAGCGATAGGAAAGGACGACGTTTCGGTGACATCGTGACACCATTTGCTTGCTTATGTCTTACGAAACCTTTACTTATAAAAAAATAGGATTTTAATTCCGCAAGTAAACTTTAGGACGTAATTTTGATACTGTGACGTATCAAAGTAACTCTGCATGGTCTGACTTGCTTCTCACTAACGGTGCAATTAATGTTGCCTTCAAGTTACTGGCTAGGAGCATGATGCCGCGGTATTGGTTTGAGCTAAGCGGCCCACAAGATTGGGGAACTGCTCCAGGGGCTATAACAACAGGGGCACCCAACGTCAATTTTCGGGAAATATTTGTTCGGAAAACGATTTGAGATCTAGCATTTTCGGAACAATTGTTGTAAAATTTCTTGCCTGCCTGTCCTAGAATTTTCGAACTTCTAAAACGGGTTTTTACCCTAAAAAGGTCACCTAGAATTTTTGGGAGCCTTTTTTCTGGCTCAAATTTTCGAAAAGGTTAGTTTTGATCCCTATTATTTTCAGATCACTAGACTTTCAGCTAGGAAATCCGAAAAATCTTTAGGGTATAAAAATATGCCTATATCTACCCTTTAAATACTAAAATACGTTTAACGATGCTATGTCAAAGTGGTTTTGAACTATATTCTCGTTGGGTGCCCCTGTAACAATGTCTGTTAAAGATTCTGTTCGTTCCCTGCTGGTTGTGAGGCGAACAAAGTTAAGACAAGATTAAGTGCTGATTCAAGTGCTTACTTATCTGGTCTGTTCCTTTAGTCGTCATATGTGCAACTTGCATATCTAAATCCTCATCATCTGCTGGAACTGTCTCACAAGTAGAATCATTTAAGCATTGCACGCTAAAGCATTTCGATCCGTGCATGACGGCTACGTCACAGTTTTTAGACTTGCAGCACAAGTGCATACATTCTTGCATATTTTTCACGGGGCCCTGGTCTCTGAATATGCCTGCATATTGACCGCCTCTTAGAGTCACGTTGTATTCTATGTCTTCTTGTCCACAGTTGTATTCTTCGAGGATGGTGTGACCTAAAATATATTAAGTAACAGAAGTTTGTCAGTCGATTCAGAGTTACGGCTGTGGTGAGCTTCGACGTGGCAGAAGAGCTGCATTTAAATGGATATGGATAACTTGGCATTCCACTATTCTCCAAAGCTTATCGTCAGCCATGAGTCAACGATGGGCTCGTCAATCATCACCAAACTGACTTTTTAGTTATTTATGAGACCCGGGCTTTTCGCTTTACAAAAAGTTATGAAACGTTGACTAACCCTAACGATAAAGAAATAAGAAATATAGTCCTAACTAAAAGCTTCTTTGAATAACTAAGTCTTAAGTTTAGACTTAAAAGTTGAAACATATACACATGTTCGTAATCCTAATGAAAGACTGTTCCATATAGGCCACTTGGTGTATTGCAGTCGCATAGACTCAATACAAGCATTTGTTACTCGCTTTAATTCTAAACAGGCTACTTAGCCTCACGTCAAATCTGTCCGAGACGAATCTTATGACTTCAGCATTTGACATAAATCAAACAAATGCTAACACCTTGCTGTGGACCGGTGTAAGTGGTCTTCCAAAGCGGTTTCCCTGCAGGGAATTTTTCCTCTTGCTGCAACTTCTCTGTACAAAATTTCCAAATTTCTAACTCATCTATCGAATGTGTTGGCACTGTAACTTCGAAAAACCCGTAATATCTGTTTAAATCTCGCCTCATAAAGATGGAAGTTGCTGCTATAACACAAATTTCTTCTTCATCATCAGAATCTTTATCATCAGAATCGCCGCCAAGAGCTCATCTAACGTTATTAGGGAGCTTAAGAACACGCGTTTTTGAGACGCGGACGAAGACCGCAAGTGAGCTTTTTTCCCCCTTAACTTGTCTTCACACAGCCACATTTACACTGCTACAAATCGTTTCTTTATTAGAGATGATTAGTGTAGAAATCTGGGAGACACCACTGTCCTGGCACGAGAAATGCTCGCATCCGGTTGCCGTCTGCGTCTCAAAAACGCGCGTGCTTAAGCTCCCTAATATCAACTCGGCCGGCGTGTTGGCTTCCCTTCAGGCAACGCGCACCTCAACACAGGCGAAATTTGTGACAAAATGGAACTTTTTTTTCCCATTGAGAAATTCCCGGAAATTCACATCGAAAGTTCCAGATTACTTTTCTAAATGAAAAGCGCCTGGGGTTTCTCGGAAAAAAATCTGCCGAGTGCTCCTTCGCAAAAGTGGAACACACGACCTCAGTTCCAATTACTAATTAGAAAGCTCTGCTACTGAGCTATTCAGGGATATGTTGCAGCGACATGTACCCTCGTGTAAACTGATACTTTTTTATTGTGCAACACCAATTTGGGGGTGATTTTGTCCCCTCGACGTGTCCTATGAAGTTCAGCTTGTTGAACTCCGTGGGACACATCGCAGGGACAAAATAACCCCCAAATTGGAGTAGCATAGTTACAAAAGTATCAGTTCACACGAGGGGACATGTCACTGCAACATATCCCTGAAACATGTACCCGCAACATTTTCATATGTCATGTGCACATGTTGTGATTTTGTCCCTGCTACATGTCCCCGCTACATGACCCTAATGCATGTCATTTCATTGTGCACTACACAAGTTTTTTATCGTTGCGACATGTCGCTGCACCATGTCCCTGCAACATGGCCTTTCGTGTCTCAGCACTTTAAACCTCTCTTCCAAGCTGAATTTTAATATATCGAAAAAGGCCTATTAAACTGGAAAACCTGATCACCCCCAGGAAAACATTGTTTTAACGAAAACCGCAGGTCAGCAACCTGGTTCTGGTCATTGTTGTCTAAGGTCTTCCATTAAATTAGGTTCAGGTAACATTCAATAAATATACTTCGTACCCTGAGCCTCGAGTTGTTTGGGAAGGAGTTTCGGTGGGGCAAAACAAAAGTTTTCAATCCCTTGGAACTCGACAAGGACGACGCGTGATTAAGGCCCATTTTCTTGCTATACGTCTAGAGCTGGTATTGTCGAAACGGTGCATTATCGCTTTTGTAATGAATGCGATGGTAGTTGTTAACCCCGGGAAATGAAATGGGATACTTAGAAGCAAATCCGATTACTTTCTAGTTAAAAGAATACGGTGATGAAAATCCCAATGTAACAAGAAAATAAAAAAATACTAGTGCTAACCATGTTGTTTTAAAAACAGGTATAGTTTATCATGATGTTTCGAGTTAGTTAATTGTACATTTCGTGACGTTCATCTAAAGTGGGAGTGATACCAATAAAGAAAATGAAGACTAGTTTCGTATTGTCTAGGTTAAAATGGAAATAGCATAGAATAGAGGTTGCAGGAAGGGAATCTTTTCCAATACAAGTTATTTTCCCTGCTTCCGTACAATGCACACAGGCCTAAATGGCATGCATTATCAAGACAGTCTTCTGAGAGGAACTGAGCTTTAATTTAAAGCTAGTTTCGGCAGTGACTACAAATAGCGACCCCTAGATTGGAGCGCGAGAGCGAGTTAACCGCATGCACACTTGAGAAATGTTCGCCAAAACGCAAATGCACGGGCTCAGGGCCCAAAACCTATACTTGCATTCAAAATCGTACTCCAATCCAATCATCGCTGATAGTTACACCAGTGAGAAGCATAGAATGTGAATATTACAGACTCAAATCCGCCGGCACACATGTAATATTAATAGCCCTGACCAAAGTACGTAAAATGGTTGCGAGCCTTGGAAAACCACTTTCTTATCTTTCCTATATTTTAAAATATGCGAAAAGTTGTGTTTGACACTTTCTTCACCAAGCCTGATCAATCAAAATGCACTTGAAGAGACGGGTGGTTGAAATAATCAAATTACAATATTTTTAACCTTAAAATGCTTTAGAATTATTACCCAGGATCTGAGTTCGAACAAGGAATGTTGATTTAAATTGAGGCTACCAAAAACCTTCGGAAATTTGTGAGTAAAACCGTTTATGGAATTAATCCAAAAGAGAGCTGTGACGAGAAGGGTAAATATTTAACTTACCTGTTGTGAGAGCTACACACATTGTTAAAACGAGGATGAATTTCGTGATAGGACTTGTCCTCGCTTGACAGTAAAAAATATCCAACATGGTTATTTACCTAGATAGAACGCCACTATCTAGAGATTGAAATATAATATTTCACTTATAAAAGATAAACTATGTACCACAAGACATTGTTATGGCGTAGGTAGCCACTGACAGATAGAAATCTCGTGTTAATCGATGACTTCACACGTGAACAACGCAACCTGTCAATAACAAAACAAGGAGCCAGTCAGATAACGTGTTTCTTTGGTCACGGTCATAGACTCGTTTATAACAAAAAAATAATCAATGATAAAAAAGAAAAAGACGATTTCAAATTGAGATGCTCGCTTTTGGTCATCGATCAGAGCCAGATGAAGCTTTCCGTGATGTACCTGCTTAGTGTTCAATTGCTTTAAAGGAGACGGTTTGGGGGGTATTTAAATGACTTAGTCAAACGAAAATACCCCTTTGTACCCACTGAACCACGATTTTAAGAGTCGAGGGCAGAGAACTCGACACTAACTCGATTGTACTTTAAAATGTTTGTATTAGCTCTCCTAATGTATGACCACCTACGTCACCGCCCTATGCTTTGAAAAATCGAACGGCATACAGGTTCACGGAGTCCAAGCTAAAAGTTAAAAAAAAAAAAAACAAAAAAGTTACAAAATGGTCGCCATCTTGTGAATTATCTTCCATGCATTACTCCTGAACCCAAAGAGAGACTGGGCGCCAATTATAGCTTATTTTTGAAAAGGCCTCATTTATATTCCAAATTTATGTCGGTTGTATTATACAGTCTTGGTAAAGATGTCTCTAAATATGACAAAAGTTGTATCATTTTGTTCAGTGACTGCCCCAATACGAGTCGAAATACGTCCTGCAGCATCTACTGGCAGATAACTCTAGGGATGGGAGAGTGCGTGACGTCACGTTATTTTTAGACAGTTCTAAAGGCCGATTCAACTCATCGAGGAAAATGTTCTTCAAATCGCCACGTTTCTTTTCGAGAATCCATTTTATGGACAGCCAGATAAATAAAGTTCACTCATTCACTATTTTCTGCGTTGTCCCGAGTGACTTGATGGGTTTTTGGGACACTTCGTTTTTCCCTTCAGATCCGACGTGTTGTCACCTACAATATAAATAGACAAGGCGTGCATCTGTTGTGGTTTAATTTTGTTTAATTCGGTTCATTTTTCTTCAAACCAGTTTAAATCTTTTAAAATGTCTTTTTAATCAACTGTCTAGAAAAGGGAATTTTCATTTTTTTCGGAGTGTAGTTAAAAAACAGGAGCTTGGTTTTTTAGGGGGTCTAAAAAATAATTAAAGATATCTACTCACCTAACCCTCCCTGATCCTCTCCAGTGCATCTATCCTACCTTACCATTCTTCAAACTTCACCAATGTCAGTGGCTTCATAGCTCAGTTGGTTAGAGCGTCGCAACGGTATAGTGAAGTCACGGGTTAAAACCCTTGAAGTCCTGAAATTTTCAGGCTTCTCCACGCAATTGCTTCAATTGCGTCCATAACTGCAAGGATCATAGCTTTACTTGAATATGAGAAGTTCAATGATTTAAACGTGTGCAGGGATACTAATCTTACTTTCGATTATTTCAAAGAAATTTTCTTTACATTTGGCTTGTAAATAGGCCATTCTGCAAAATGAATAATTTCCTTTCAAGAGAAATTCACAACTTGCACAAGTCCCATAATGCACCTCTTTTCCCCCCCCCCCCCCCCTCAAATTTGCATAGACGTTGTTTTCGATTTCTCTTGGGACATCTTCATGTCCCTGGAGTAATTGCAAACAATGATTATGCAAAATTTTGGGGGTAAAAGAGGTGTATTATGGGATTGTGCAACAAGTGAGTTGTAGATTATTAATATTGTAACAGTACAAATAATACCATTGTTACGTTTGATGGTAATGTAGTTACGTTCCAGTTGTATACTGCTCTATTTAGTCGAAAATCTGAGACGAATTGGAATTTTTATGAATCTTGAACTGATACAAGTTATATTGTCAAAAGAATGATTAAAGAATATCACTGTTTTTTCGTTATGAAAAGTAGTCCTACTTGTGAAAGACAGAAAAGGGTTTAGATCTGACGAAGGGCTAACACTCGAAACGTCAGCTTTCAAATTTCTTTACAGTGGTCAATTTACCATATCAGCTTAGATGATAAACCCTTTTCTTTATTTCACTTCCCCACTTACACAGCATCACAGATATTTTTACAAACTAAACCCCTTTATCCTACATGTGAAATAATGTTTTCACTTTCACCAACCATGAACCGATATTCTTAATCCAAAAACCAAGACAACGGTTGTTTTAGACTAAACACTGCAAATAAGTTATTACTCCAATCACTACAATGCGTACCAATCCCTAATGCAAATGAGCGAAAACAATAGATTTTTCTCATTTGAATTAGATTTGGCACATGTAAAGTTCGACGTTTGAAACGGACCTTAAGCTCTAAATTAGGTTTACGCACTTATTTAAAATGATTAGAATTTCAGGAGGAGTATTACAACTGCAGACCGCCGACAAATAGCACTGATAAACAGTATTTAAGAGCAGGTCTCTGAGAAAGTCAAGCAAAGTTGAAAATGGAAATGTTAACCTCCCCCTTCATTTTTGTGTGGAGATATGTTACCTGGGAGGATGAACAAAAACAAACACATTTGGGTCAGCTGAATTACCGTTGCCATGGTAACCGCCATTAATCATGACAGCCACAAGCCCACAAGCCCATGTTTTGACCCTCAAAATGGGTAAAATATGTGTGTCTACCTCTCGCATAGATGCGAGTTAGTTGTAATGAAATTCCATCAGAGAGGAGACCTATGCTTCTAATTACTAAACGTTGTTGCAAAACTGCTTTGACTTTTATGAACAAGGAAAAAATTTTGGCTTTACTATGTTAGGTGTCGGTCATTTCGGAAAACGACAAAAACGAGCGCACCTTTTTTCGCATTTTCTCCCAAAGTATTCTTTTTTCCGTAACTGAATTTGCAACATAGATTATACGGTTATTATAGTTCTTAAATATTAGAAAACTAACTTGGGGAAAGTCATATTTTGACAACACGCGATAAACGAATTTGATGGGAATTGTATAAAAGTCCAAATTAAGCCATTTTTACACTTATTTCGCTCTCAAAATGTTCTAAAGCAAGCCGTCAAACTCTCAAAGTAGTTATTATTATCTTCTCTGTAAGCTGGATATGACTGTTGAGGTTTTAAATTGGCGACTCTGATGAAATAGAAATTAACATTAAACACATCGCGTAATTCCTGGCAATTTTTAACACTAGCTGTGGCGTCTTTGCTCCCTTTTTCATGACGAAATCGATCGATTTCCCTTGCCGCCAAGTCAAATTAACATTCTCTTCCATCCAACATCAACATCAACTCAAACCATAGATAATGATGAATTTGTCCGCATCCAGTTGAATTAACGAAACACTATTGACATGAATGAAAGGCTTGAGACAGTCTCTTCCGAAATGAAGTTCATCCAGCGAGTTACATGAATGTACTACTTTCACAATGCAAAGTAAACGTATGCCTATGATCATCCCGAAGAAAGTATTTGGCTCAAAGCGAGGGCTGTTCCGAAAACGCGGAGTGCGGAGATTAAAAAATGAAAAAACGAAATTTAAAAAAGCAATAGAAATAAAATAATTTAAAGGTGAATTAAAAGAATAATGAAATGCATAAATAAACTAGAAATAGAAGTTTAAGAAATAAAAATCATAATTATCAAAAAATTCACGCTGCCTGACGTGGACTGTTCATATTTCATTTAGTCCAAATGGTATATTTAACTCGTCATTTTCATAATTAGCAGTTCACTTTTACCAAAAAAAAAAGAGGAAAGAACAGTCCAGTTTGGACTTGGAATGAAATATGAACAGTCCACTTCAGGCGGCGTGAATCTTTTAAATTGTGAATTATTTCTTAAATTTCTATTTCTAGTTTATTTATGTATTTCATTATTCTTTTAATTCACTTTTAATTTCTTTTATTTCTATTCGTTTTTAATTTCTTTTTTTATTTTTTTTAAATATTTTTTTTAGACTCCGCATTCCGCACTCCGAACTTCGTACTCCACGTTTTCGGAACAGCCAAAATCGAGGGGAGATTGAAGAGCCGAGAAAATTCTTCGCGGGACGGAAATGAGTTGGGACAGATTGCTGACCGGATGTTTACAGCTCTATCTCCAACCCACCAACGCCGATATAAAATTTAAGTAGTAAAGCTAAAAATAATAAATGAAAGAAAAAATTAAATGGATATGATGAAATCACTGTCAGGATAAAAATGTAACGACATTAGGTTAGTTATATATTGTCTTTTCGCTACATGACCTACATTGATTGTGATTGTGGCTTTACTAACTAATGCATTTATATTGCTATAAATCGTTTGAAATAGCAAAGCAGACATGAATTCCCACCACGTACAGATTATGAAATCACTTTTTGCCCAAAGGGGAGGGTTATGTTTCCAAATGTGCTGTCGGAAGTAGAGTAGTAATGTCAAAGTTAAAAAATAGGCAGTCTATGACTGCATGTGGCTCAGGCTTCCTCCGGTGTTTATCGGCCGGATGAATTGTGATTATCACGAAAATAGGCCACATTCAAGCTCAAAATTTGAGAGTTTTTCGGGGTCTCTATTGGTTTCAATAGCTTCAAAGTATAGGACAGTGATTCTGACTTTAAAAGTGTATTTTATTTCCCCACACAAACTCCTTTTTGGATGTATTTTCGGGCCACGGCTAAACTCGCTTAACCATATGTCCAGTATTGCGCAATATACATAGTTACGCTTTCACTCACTCAACGTCATGACATAGTGGCGAAAGCCTTCCCAGAAGGCCTTTCGCCACAAAAATCTGATTAGCATAAAATGCTCATCATGGCACAGCTTGGTTGACACAACATTATGAAAATGGCAAGTTGTTGGTTTCCAAACTTGAAAGGGGAGGTTCGGGAATGCAGGGGAAGCGTTGTAAAACTAAGTGAATGTGACAGGGATATCACAAATCAATTGCAAACCGATGGATTATGCAAGAGCCGGGCAGAAATCCGTGATTTTTTGCTGTGCGGCTAAATAAATGAAACAATTCGCGTGCCAAATGTCAAATTCTCTTGTGAATAATAATTGTGCTGTTGTTGTTGCGGTCAGGAACAGTAATTATTTCATATGCTACTGTTTAATTCTCCTTCCATCCTCAGGCAAAAAATTCATGCTTCCGGTTGAGTACGTCTGTCGTTCCATGTCCGGTCTACGCTTCCGCGTGACAAACTTCACGACTTCTCGACCAACGCTCTAAACCGTTCAATTTTAGCCCAACGCTTTGTTCTTGATGGTCAGAGGCTTGCATTTTCTTAGTGAATTAATCGTGATGGATTCATTTTATTTTCTCGTTAGATCACATAGATGGATTTCAGTGCACCACAATGTCACGCATGTTATATTCGTGATGTGTATGCGGCTTGAATGCACCATGTTTAACCTATCTGTAACGTCCCACAGCCGTTTTTTTTCGATGGGAGAGGACCGATGTTTAGAGCCTGTGCTAAATTTGGTCTAGAAAATGGAACGAACGAAGGGGAAACGGAAGCGATTAAAATGTACAAATTACAAAAACTGATCTAAAGCTCAATAAATCGATGGCACTTCACAGATAGGATACTTAAAATATTGTCGGAGCTTAAACAATATCTCAAAACCATTTTGGCGAGAAGCAATTTAAGTCTGAACTTGGTCAATTTTCAAATATTTCTAATTTTCATCAAATTTGTTTATCACCTTTGTCCAAATTATAATTTTCTTCAAACTAGTTTTCCGATATTTAGGGACTATAATAACTGTATTAGCTCTCCTGCAAACGTGGTGACCGGGAAAAGAACACTTTGCTAGAAAATGGGAAAAAAGTTGTTCTCGTTTTGCGGTTTTTCAAAATGGCCGACAGGTAACATAATAGGGCAAGTATTTTCTCCTTTTTCCTAGAAGTCAAAATACTTTCACAGCATCCTTTAGTAATAAGAAGCATAGCCCTACTGTCTGGTGAAATCTCATTAGAATTGGCTCACATCTATCCGAGAAGTGGGCACATATATGTAAACTATTTGATTGTAAAATTCCTGCTCAAAGCGTGTCATGATCAATGGCGGTTACCATGGCAACGATACGTCAGCTGGCCCCTAATATGGCTGTTTTCGTTCATCCGGGCAGACAACCTACATCCACACAGAAAATGAAGGGGATTTTAAACATTTTCACTTCCAAGTTTGCTTGACTTTCTCAGAGAACTGCTCTTAAGTCTATGAAGCACCCATTTCAAATAGCGCTGAGAAGCAGTACCCATTTTAAAACGGTTAGCTTTTACAGCGATTTAGGGTTAGCAATCTGTATCGTGGGTGTCAATTGCTATCTACATAAATATGAATTGAATGCAAAAACTCCTAAGAGTAAGAGCAGTAGAAAGCAAATGGAAGAGAAAGGGCTGAAAATAAAGAGCCGTAAAATCCGCGATAAACCTATTTGTCGTCGGCCAGTATACATGTATACAGGTGGTGCAGAGCTATGTGGATGAGAAAGAAGACGGAAAGCCGAAAGACATCAATGATAAAAGTCCTTTTTCGGACAGTTTACTGAAACACTTGGGTGTTGCAGTGCTGTAGAGAAGAGAATGAGGGAACTTTGTTAAAAAAAAGACAACGTTTCGTTGCAGACAAAAAAGAACTTTGGTTCACAGTTTGGATAAGAAGAGAATAAAGGAGCAATATACTACTGATACTTTACGACTAAAGAACCAAACTGTATATAATTGTAAATATTGAGTTCGTGTAGCACATTAATCGGTATATTAAGTGTTATGAAACTTAGTAGCTTCAGAAAAGATCTATCTAGTAGTAAAATAATTTAGTATTAGAACATTTCTTTTTATATTTTAAGTAACTTAGACTTGCATTTTCGTAGCTTTGTAATAAATAATCATTAGTGTTTTATACATGTTCTGTGTTGCGGGTTCGAGGGAAGGGGCTGGTGTTAGCTTATATTTGTTTTTCGTTGTCATTTTCTTTACTCCTCTCGTCGCTGCGCCAGGGGAAGACGAACGTCACGGTAATTCGCCCTTTTATAGATTCCTATTTTTTGTAATTATTCGCCCTTCAAGAGATTCCCCTTTCACTTATTTCCCCTTTTAGAGAGTCGCTATCATAGTAATTCCCCTCTTTTAGACATTCCCTATTTTAGTATTTCTCCCCTTTAGAGATTCCCTATATTCAGAGTAATTTCCTCTTTTAGAGATTCCCTATTTTAGTGATTCCCCGTTCCCCGTCCCCATTCACCCCTTTTTTTTCGATTTCCCGATCTCCTATTAAAACTAGCCATCTTGCTGTTAGCAACATCAAGTTTGTAATTAGTTGTTGCATCAAACTTGGTTAATAACGCAAAAAAACACTTAAATCCGCAGTAGATAAGGTTAAAGAAATATTGTCGGCTTCCCAAATTAACTTCCTTTTACACCGGAATGACTAGACAGAAAGAATTCCTGTCATCGTTATAAAAACTGCTCACATATCAAATTTCAGCGCGCGCATTCAAATAAGATAATATTTACACAACACGATGAATCCACAAAGGCAGAACAAAAATCACAAAAAAATCCTTTTCTAGCCAAAAATTTGATTGAAACAAAAAACATGTTTGCTATGAGAGGCAAAAAAAAAAATTCTTCCTGTATCATTCTGTGCGTGCAAACAAGCAACACACTCCTTGTCAACAACTATACGCAACTAGATAAATTTTTCTTCGGAGTTCAGGATAAAACTGCTTACTGGAGAACCCTTTCTTCAAATAATGAAGCAAAAAAATTGACAGCAAGCTTTCTTTCAGGTAATTCTTCACTAACAGAAGTTAGTCAAATTTACCTGAAGACTGGTCAGAGTTGAGTGAAAATAAATAAAGTTTTAAATAACCAGACAACAGAGATCACAGATCGATTTGAGTTTGTTAAACCAATATCCCACCAAAAAAAGTCACCAGAGATTTTACCATTTGGTTTCAGTGTTGCACAAAACATTACAGTTAGTAAAATATTAGAAATACAGCTCACTTTGATATCCAACGTTGAAAGATTCAGTTGTTGTCGAAGTTTATTACCCTTCGCTTTCAAGATTCCACATATTTATCATTCAACACCTGTCTTGTTTATTCAATTGGCGTTCCATTCCTTAGCTCCATAAGGGTGTATTAAAACCCCATTGCGGGTGAATTGATTATTCTACGGTGTCCACCGGATAAAATTTACGCACTTCTACTACCC
The DNA here is from genome assembly GCF_036669935.1 of Montipora foliosa. Lineage (NCBI taxonomy): Eukaryota > Metazoa > Cnidaria > Anthozoa > Scleractinia > Acroporidae > Montipora > Montipora foliosa. The sequence continues at coordinate 43,258,329 of NC_090873.1, forward strand.
CCTGAAATCTACCGAAAAGACGCGCAGAAGACTCTACGCACAAGAAACTACTTAGCAGGGGAGTGACAGTAAAGACTTTCCCCGACACGGAAAAAAAGAAAATAAATAAAACGGAGAAATTCAACCCACTAAAAAACTAGTAAATCACTATTGTGATATAACTCCTATGATCCAAAATTAGTCACCAATCTCATTTTCCCCCTATAGAATATTTCAATGCGCTCAATATTATTAATATTGTTACCAATTAAAGATATTAGACTTTGCCGGCTGTCAATGTAAAAATTGTATCATCAGCCTCATACATCGGGAGATTCGACAACCACTCCCTGCGTATCTGACGTTAAATTGTCTTATCTTATTCTCAAAATCCTTACTCTGTACGCTCAGTCTACAAATTAAAATAATTGCAAAAATATCTGGCACTGCAATTCCCTGGGTGGAAATAAGAACAAGGAAGTGTTTTCGACAATATATACAGAAAAATATTTATGCTGATTCGCAGTAGCGATATGCTGGTGTATTGCATATCGCTTATTGTAAGAAGCATAATGAACAAATTATCGACACACGCACATAACTAAGTACGCTAGAAGAAATACTTTCCCATGCTTTTACACTTCTTCGTCAAAACAAAACTAATTCGGATCCGGGGGGTAACTTAGGATAACTGGCTTATTTTGTGATTGTGACTAGCATTCTAAAAAGGTAATATCAATACAAGATATGGTCCCCGATGTCAATTTTTTTTAAAACTAAAATGCTAAAAAAGATCCACTTGTTAGATTGATTCTTCGATGTGCATTTTTATTATATGACTAGCTCCGTGAGCGGGCAAGATGAAGCAAATCCCGCGCTGTGATCGGCTACCCCAGCGGGCAAGATGGAGCTATCTTGCCCTCGCCTGATTTCTGTCTTGGTTCCGCAAGCTCAACGATCATTTTTCTGGTAATTTATGAGGTGTTTATCCAATGTAATAAATGCTTTGTTGATCAACCTTGTTAGGTTAAGATGGCTTTATATTGGCCTCGTTCATTTTTTTGCGTGTTTATGGACGAAAAAGGACTTGGACAATATCCAGACATTTTGACCGAACAAGCATAGTCAATAACCCATATTTTCGAGCACTATTTCCGGACTTCGAACAGATCACGAATTATCTGCTATAAAGCTCGCTGCGCCGTCTACGTCTATGCCATTTCCTCCAGGTTTTCGCTGAAGTAAGGATCAGGCTTTGGAAGACTAACTACACGATGCCTCGTTTGTTGCTGTTGTTGTGTGTTGTCACATCAATGTTCTTCATTTCTCATTCAAAACCTGCTGAAAAGGTAAGTATTTACGTTTTATGATCCTTGATGGGTCTATACAAAATAAACTAGAAAGTTGTTCAAACATGAGTGCTTTTGTAAGAATAAATTAATAAATAATTATTTAATATATAAATAAGTAAAATGAATTCTTCCCATATTAACGATTAGGTAAGAGGTTAAGAGATCTTCATTGTTATTTGGCTAAAAGAAAGTGTTTATTTTTACATATTATACAGTACTAGACTTGCCTTTCACAAGTGTGGATTGGGTTCGTATCGAGCCTTTCCTCCTTTCACAAAAACCAACCCAAGATTTAATTTCATCGGTTTCAGGGGATTATAAAAAAAAAAACAGTATGTGGAAATGCCAAAGCCTAATCCGTTTACTTCATTTATTCGTTTGAAAATGCTAAATGTTGGGAGAAAAAAAAAGGCCACTTGTTGTATTTTTCGATCTTTTCAGCGGTCCGTGGCAGATTATCCACTGAATGTAATGGACAAAAACTACATGAACGAGGATAACCATTTGCGGACAATGGAGGTAATTAAAAAGAAGTGATAATGACAAAATCTCCAAAAGAGAAATGCAGGACAACATGCTTATTTTTCGACATACAAGTTTTACTGGCTGTTTTAATAATTCATTCTCTCTCCCCCTCAAAAGAAAGGCAATGCAAAATTGAGGAATTTGAAATTCTGTGAATATCAAATTTAAAACAAAAGTACTCCTTGCATTTTAGAAGAATTCGTTTGCACTACGAATAACGTGACTTAGATTTTTTTCTCCAATACTCAAATCATGTTAATTCTTAGGTGAGAAATCTTTATAAGTGGCAAAAAAATTTCATTTGCCACCACTTACTCCGAAATCAAACCCACTTATTCCCCCAACCCCCCCCCCCCCCCCCCCCGTTGTCCAGTTTCGACATTGATAATAAAATACCGATAATCGCTATAGAGCGGTTTTCAATTGAGTGTCGAAAGTAATTAGCGAATTGTATTGGTTTTGCATTACTTCATTCAGTGATTGGTTCAAATTTCTTGCGCTAAGTTTTCCAACCAATCAGAAGTGAAACCAAAACCAATCGTGGCTCGCGCGTGCACATTTTCCCGCGCTTTGTGTCGGCTACATGTAATTACTTCGATTGGCCAAAATAATTACTTTGGTTTTGGTTTTACGACACTCAATTGAAACTCGCTCTAATAATGATAATAAAAGTAACAGTAATCAGTAATGATATTAATAATGATGATGAGAACAAAAAATCTTACAACGAAACTTACTAAAACCCTGTCCCGATTATCCTTTATGCTTGATAATTACAACAAAAAACTATCTAAAAAAAAATAGTACTTTCGTTTCCAGAATGGTAAGCGCAGGAGAAAAGATAAAATACTGTAGAGTCAGTCACTCGATATGTCATACTACGAAAACCACGCCCACTTCAGTTCAACAGTTTGATGAAATTCCTTTCCCACGGTGTAAGCAGTAGCCAGCTTTCGCCGTCAAGGTTTGCTGCAACAGCCACAACAATGGAAAGATACGTTTTCAAAATCATGAGTCCCGGGGGGAAATGGATAAAATTGTTCTTCTCCAGCGAAGATGTTGCAAGTGCAACTATGGACTCGCTATTACTTCGAGTGCAAGACAGGTTCCCTAGACTGAAAAGTAGCGTCGAACACAACGCGTCTCAAGAATTTTATCTACTTACAAGCGAAAGTGATTCAGTAAATCGGGCCCATTCCACAGATCGGTGGTTTTCGTTGTATTTATTTCGCTTCGTCTATTGAAACTCTCGAGAAATAAAGAGAGAAGCCTGATACGTGATATCCACTTTACCTTCAAATGTCCGGCACTGCATAACATTTCAAATTCCGTTTTCCAGAAAAGTGCATTAGTGCCAGAAACAAAACGATTCGTGAACAAATTTTATGGCAAATCGAAATCTTTTTATATATTTATCTCCTAGACAGTAGTTAAAGTAATGTATCGTAAGTCGAACTTTTTAAAATAGTTTATTAGATATAAGTGGTCAATAGTGTCTCTGTAAAAAGTAGTGTTCTATAATAGGTGTTGTTGTATGTAGGTTACTTTTGTAATTTTACGTTTTCCGTAAATCTTCCTATACTTGTGTTACAAGTGAACCTCGGCAGTAACTAGCTTTACACTAACTAGTTACTGGTTTAGGTTAACCTAATTTATTACTTCGACTTACTTGTGCGAAGATTGTTTACATTATTTCTTATTAACACGAGGAGAGATAACTTTGGATTTTTCAACAATATATCACTTTAATCTAACCCAAAACCATTCAGATAGTCAAAACTTTATATTTACGACCCATTTCCTTCGCTTTTGTGTTTGTCAGCATGATGATTTGCGATACTTCAGAGTTCACGAGTCCCAAGTTTGTTTTCGCATGTTACAGATGTTTAGATTTTTAATCACAAGCTCTGTTTTGATTGGCCACTCTACCTCAATGCATAAATAGCTCAAATAGATACGTTTCACTTCTGAGGAAACGAAACAAAAAAAGATAAGAGGACGGAAGAACCCGAGCTAATGCAGCTAATAGATGACGCCGTTAAAGAAAATGAAGATTTTACTTTGAAATGGCTACAACACGCTCCTACCCATTCTCCCCCTCCCCCATTCAACGCTTATTCCTCCTAAGCTTCTTTTTTTCTCCTTTTTTTTTTTTTTTTTCTTTCGTGTTAAAACGTTTTGGAATTATAATAACCTAAATCGCCAGGGTGCAATGAACACTTGCAAGTTTTGGAGCAGGTGTACCTGAGAGGCTTTGAATTCTGTAGTTTTATCCAGGCACGTTTTTTACAGTATTGACCCCGTTAAAATGAGCCGCCAGTAATATACTTGACACCTTACAATTTTTTATATTATTAATCGTTATCCAAGCATTAGTTGGATTCCTGATTTTCTCAACCGACAACCATTTTAAGCTGCACAATCACTGGCTAACAACCACTGACTAACTCTGAACTTCTGTTATTTGGGCTTTCGATAATAAAAATGCCGTCTTTTCTTATCTTTCTTCCACAGACGACCATTTCTCCAAAAAGTGTTACCGCTACAAAGGTCGTCGTTGTTGCTACTATGTCTGTCTTCCTTGGCTAATCTGCAGATGGATCGAACGTTGCCCGCGGCGTGGGTGTAGCACGTACCTATCCAAGTGGCATATCAAAAGTAGTCTTACAGTAAAAGTGGTTCATGTAAAAGCACTTTCTAGCTAACATTCTCTTTTCAATTCCAGAGATACCTACCCTTTTACTTCTAACGGCAAAAAATATACCCAGAAAAAAAATCAAAGTTACTTTCGCCAAAGTCTGAAAACCAGCTGTGTCTCATGTCCAGGTTTAAAATACCTTCGCGATTAGAGCACAAGACATTTAATCGTCTGTTCGCGTCCCCAAACGTTTAACGTTGAAATAATGTGAGAAAATAAATAGAGTGTAATAAAGCCACCTGGTATGAAAACGTATTTCAGTCTCTGCATATTTTTTGTTTGTGGTCTTCTTCCTTCTACTTGATCTTTTATTGCCGACTTGTTGTTACTCTCGTGGATCCTTTGAAGTTCCAGTTAACCTGTGGCCAGTCTCCATGTAGTCGAGAAAACAGATCCAGAATCCTGGTGCAAAAATAGCAACAGGTTTGGATGTTCCTGATAGATGGCTGATGATGAGTTGTTAAAAGGAGTGCATTACTTAGCGCAAAACTGTTTTAAATACTGTTGAACACATAAACTAAAACGACTGACTACATCAGTACACTCCTCAAGACTTCAACTAGCAGTAATTGGAAATTGGGGGAGTGTGCCCGACAGGTGTAGAGAACTCCTTTCTGACAAAGTTCCAAAAACTCCTCAATCGCCCAACACTTATTACCTGCATGGCACTACACTAATATGGTTCTCAAAAGATCTCAAGAGGAATCGACACATCGACGAGATAACAGCCAAGGCGAACTGCACGCTTGGCTTCCTTAACATATAACAATATAATTATAATATAATCATTTAGAAAACAGTCCTAAGAAAATACGCCCGCTGATTGGTTAAAAATCGCGTTTCTGTAACTCGATGGAGACGCAGAACTAGCGCGAGCTGTTGACGTGGTGATGGCGCGAGCAAAGAGAATTTACATTTTGATAATTAGAGTTAACAAGTTGTTTTCCTTTTTCTCGTCGTGTTGTTTTCTAAAAGAAATAGAAAACATGTACTCCGTGTTTCTATCGAGTTATAGAAACACTCGTGAAAGTTTTGGGAGAACTCGAAAAAGCTGTGGAAACACTCACCTGCGGCTCGTGTTCCCCCAGCATTTCTCGTTCTCTCAAACTTTCACTCGTGTTTCTATAAATCGATAGAAACGCGGTACATGTTTTCTATTTCTGAACCATTCGATTTTAATTCCGTAATGCAGCAGCTGAACTTAAGGTCTCTTCTCGATTCCTTAACGCCGTATTAAAACGGGGCCGGTCACGTCCCCGGCGAGAAATGAGTATAAAAAACTCACCTTTTGGTCGATCGCCGCCATTTTTTCGCGGTGCATTGGGAAGAATTAGGCCCATTTTCCTGCCAAGTGTCATTCATGCCGGTTACATGAAGGTCCTTTGACGACCATATTTGCCCAGTAGGTGGTCATCGGCCGATGTCACAAAACGTCGATTTTTTTCGTCGAAAATTTTGTACAATAACACTGGGGATATTGTAAAGGAAAAAAGAACCTCATTTTGAACATTTTGCGGAATTATAAGCTTTAGGATCCTCGAAGAATGTAAGAAATCCCTTCATAGTATAATCGAGTGTTGTGTTCCGTGTGCGGCCTCGTGTGTAATCGGACGTATACAAAACATGGACCCTAGGTCCATGGACCACCCTTGTGGACCCGGTTCATGGACCCCTTCATGGACCCGGTCCATGGACCACCCCTGTGGACCACCCCTTATTTCTAAAGTTACTAGCAGAGAAATCTTCGGATGAACGAGAGAAGCGATACACGCACTTATCTGGACAATTTAAGCTGGAGCCCATGACTAGGACCTATGTCACGGCATTTAACCTTTATATAGACTACGATCTATACAGAATACCTTTTCGATTCCACAAAAAAACAAGCTTTAAAATGATGTATTGCTTTAGACATAACTTCAAATAATTTGTTGTTAAAAAAAAAAAAAAGGTAAAATAGCGAGAGCAAATTTTTTCGCATGTTTTGCTGCTGACAATGAGTTTTGATTAAGCAATTAATAATTAAATTAATTATACCTATAGATTTCAGTTGTCAGTATTGCTTTAGTATTGTTTTGGGCTTGGCTAGAGAACCAATTGGCTTAGGATCTTAGGATAGCCGCTACATCACCGTCATAACTGACTGTGTCACCACAGAGATAACGTTTGGAAACTCTTAAGGAAGGCAGGTGCACAGACTGTAGAAAATGATACTTTACCAAAGTAAAACAGGGATTTTTCATTTACAGCAATGACGCAGCTATGACAAAAAAAGCCAAACTTGTTTTATACATAATTTATTCTTAATCTAAATCAAGTTTTATTGCCTCCTGGAAGTGCTGAGACATGTAGGTATAAATCGCCACAACATTCAAATTCCCCACTCCCCATGAGTGGTGATCAAATTTCTTCCTCCCCGGGACGAAAAAATGGTAGGAGGGCATGTTTAACCTTCGAATTATGCACCTGTCACTGTGGGGTATTAGCCACAAGGCAAAAAAGAAACTCTCATAAAGCCCCACGTTAAGGGACACTTTTTCTGCATGTCAAAACCCCAACCAAATGAGGATAAACTCCCCCACCCAGGGGGGCAAGCCCTGTCTCATTAAGTATTTTTAGTTACCTAGAAAAGTGAGGAGCATAGACCGTATTCATAAATGGCAGCTAATTAGACAAAAGAATAATTATTTAGCCGCCATTTATGAATACGGTCTATGGTGCTGTGCATGCTTCACAGAATCACTCTCCTTCTGGCACACTGTCCCTCTTGATTCCTACACAGGCAAAGTAAAACCATTTTGTAGGGCACTCAGGGCAATCTCATCAGACCATGTTGTGGGGTGGGGGTGGGGGGGGGGGGGGGAGGTCATTAAGACCTTATGAGGGGTCACCCAGACGTCGTACCAGCAGAGGCCCTTTAGCTTTGGATCACACGTTTAATTATTTTGTAACGTCCTGTCCTATTTTGAAATGAAATGAAATGAAATGAAATGAAATGAAATGACTGTTTATTCACAAATCCTTAGGAAAGTGAAAAGGAGATAAAGGATGTTATCCCTATCTAGTTTATTTCCTAGCACACACACACAAAACACGCTTCTGAGTAAAACTCACTCGGTTCTTCTTTAAATAGTTTTTAAAAAAACTAACTGCACATTGCTCTGAAGGACGTTTCCGGCATGTCATGCGTTTATTGCACACACTAAGGAAGGACTGAAGATGTTGTTTCCACTTCATAATTGCTCTTCTTTTAATCTGATGCTAGGTGAAAAAAATTTTTGGCTTTACGTTTGCACTAAAAGGTACCGTAAAAGCCGGTAGTTAAGATAATTCCTTAGTATATCATTGCGAATCCCTATTGCGCACGATTTTCGCGTTATTAGCGCGCGCACATGAGCTCGTGCGCATACAAAACGTAAGAGATTTCGCTCAAACTAAACCCGAGAGCAAAATAAATGCTCCTTTTCTCTCAAACTAGCACGGTGATCCCCGATTTTTTTTTCAGGTATTTGCTAATAACAGTCTAATAAAGAACATATTTGAAGAAGAAAAAAAGTTTGATAATAGAACATGAATTTCTTTTGGAAAACAGTACTGTTCCGTACTGGGTGTATTTTACCCAAGGCGAGGACTTCAAGCTAACCAAGGAACTGTCCCAAAAAGTGCGCTATTTCCACAACCAGGGAATCAAAGACGTAAGTAAAGCAATACTGCTTATGTAAATAAAAGAAGCTTTAGTTTCAAAGTAAAATTTTGTGTCTTTGAAGTAACCAAGACTTAATTCTGTATGAAGGTAATTCGAATTTTTAACGCAAAAACATTAAAAATACCCCATTTTAAGAGCCTGCTGACGCGTAAACAAGCACCGTGATCCCATCTTTTTATTGCATTTTTTTAATGTTCATATCATGAATGTTAATTATGCCAAGTTTCCAAGGGAAAGGGAAACAGTAAAAGGTAAGCCTAAAGACAGATGAAGAAAAAAATACAAGTAACATAATTTCTTATATATAACTCTAAATCGAATTCTCATCGAAAGATTAATGACAATCGGTCGTAAAAACACTAAACTTTCTGCCATCTCTGACTTCTATGAATCAAAGGAAAGGGAATGATGTTCTGTCAAAAGGGAGAAATTGATCGCGTGCTAGGCAACCATAAAGGTGCACGTGATCACCTTGTGTCAACTGAATAAACTACGGGAAAGAATGTTAATCGTTCGCCGTTTCGCAGTTTGCATCCAAAAAGTATATTTATCGAAAACTGTCTGATTCTGCACAGATAGATTCACATTGACGCCATCAAATTCTGAAATAAAATCGTGACGTTTTCTGTATTAATGTGAGATCGAAGATAACCTAAAAGTAACTTAAAGGTGCATCCTTTGGGACTATTCCATTTATTCTTACTCGGGTTTACGAATAACAGAATACACGGAATACCAATTCCCAATTCCCGAATTGGTCCCAAACGAACACGATTACCGTTTATAAAATAATTAGGATAGTACACACACTCTCATTGGTCAATAGCTGTGTTTAGATGAGAGTATGGAACACGGCTGTGACATCACACGAATTTTGATTGGTTATGTATTGTCAGACGCGCGTTTTGATTGGTTGGTAGAAAATATAAGCGTGTATCAAGAAAATCTGTTTCAATCAAGAATTTTCCTTCATTTATTTCCTTCATTTGTCGAATTATCTTTGAGAACTATTTTGTAAAAGCAATAAAGGAGTTCTTCCCGTGTTTCCATGGCCTCATCTAAACACTCGGCGAAGTTGGGAGAATTCTCGACAGCTATGTAAACCCTGGACTGCGACTCGGGTTTGCATAACTGTCTCGAATTCTCCCAACTCCCCCTCTTGTTTATATGAGACTATGGCTATTGCTTAAAGGGACACGGTCACGGTCTGCGCATGCTCGTGTAGCTGATCGAAACTTGAAAAAGTCAGCCTGACTTTTTCAAGTTACTAGCGATCACAAATTCAAAATGGCGTCTAGCGGAGGATCCGGACATGGTGGTAAACGCATCAACTCAGGGCGGAAACGAAAGGTCGAAGACAGAGGGTTATTTGGTTTAGATAAAGAGAGCATTTGCTTTAGATAAACTTGATTTAATGCAAAATATATGCAGAATTCTTCAACTTACCGATATTTCCATAATGGCGGTCGGCGTGACAAGTCTCGGAGAGAGTGAATGCTACTGCGCATGTCAGCCCGTGACAGTGTCCCTTTAAATAGTTCAGTATCGTCCTTGTTTTTGAAATACACCATTTTGACTTCCGAATTGTCACTTTGCGTGACACCATAATAATCACACTGAAAAAATGTCTCTCGTTATGATTCTTTGTTTTAAGTATATTTAACAATTATTCTACGAGGGTGCGCTGAATATGAAGTGATAAATAACTAACGAGGCGCCTAGCGTCGAGTTGGTTATAATCATTTTATATCCAGCAAGCCATCCTCGGAAACCCAGGGGCAGATCGCGGAGGCAAGGGAAAGTCTAAACGGGCGAAAGAAAATGGTGACGAAAAGCATAGTAGGGCGAGAAGAGCCCCTGGGGACACGTTCTCACCAGACCAGTTCCAAACTGTCGGAGTAATTCTGAATTCTGATTGGTGCCAGAAATTCTTTGTGTTTTTCTTCTCAATCAGAGGTCAGCAGGCCATGAAGTCGTTTCGTGTCTTCTTACACGGAAATAACTTGATCGCCATACTCGCCTGGTTCGTTTGGCAAGGTTTTGCTCGAGGAGAAAGTCTCAATCACAGCACAAAATGTACAGGAAATCGTTCGGAATATCGGCGGAGAAATACTGTGGACCTTTTCCCAGGTATCGTTACAGTCGCGTATTTTCAAGTGTGCGAGGTATTTGTAAAGATGTCCTCCCCGATTCACCTAAAATAACTGTGTTTACTTTTGATCTGACAATTGAGTTATTTTTATTCTGCCCCCTTTTCCTGATCGAGGTATTTCTAGATTTCTTACATCAATTGCTGTGGCTGAAACTTTCCTAATATCGAGCAACTCTTGATCACGCGGGCCACATTGGTATGTCGAGCACACAGCGTGCAGCACGACTTTATTTTAATGCTCGCCAAATTCAACGCTATCGAGCTCGTGTTCTCTTCACGATATTGTTCACGATGAGCCACCCGAAAGAAACAGTTGAAGACTGTTGTCGAGTGCGTTCTTACGTTTTTGTTAACAAAAAGAGAAAGCGAAACCTTGAGAATACTAGAAGAAATTTCGATTAAAATTAAAAGTCCAGGCACATGATCGATGGTCTTTCTCGTGGAAAGGGTAGAAAGGGCAAAATAAATCTGGAAAAAAAAAAAGTCGTCATTTGCCATTTCAGCAAACCACTGGTTGAATAGGAGACATCCCCTTTCTGCTTTGACATTGAGCCAACAAACTGCTTGTCACTTTGACAAGGAAAAATGTTTTAGAATTCCCTTTGAAAATGTACCAATTAAGCAAATTCTACCATCCTCGGTGATGTCTTGTCCTGGTGAGTTAACAAATCACCACGAGGAAAGCACCCAAACTCCAAAATCAGGTAGCCACTGCTTTCCCAAATCAAGCAAAGAAACATCCGTCAAGGTATGCACATTTCCGACAATATTATGTATACACATACTGTATGTCGATGTAGAAACACATGTTTTATTATACTGACAGTGTACTAGACAATAAATTTTATTGTGAATTACTTAGTTTAACTTATTACACAAGATGCCATATCCTTATTCTTTAGGAGGCTTAGAACAGGTGTGCAACCGAGCGCTCCAACTTAATGCCACACATGCCACCTGAGCCACTCCAAAGGATAATGAATCAAGATTATACAACCGGAAATAGAGTTTGTTCGATTTTTTCAGGTTTATCTCAAAAGCTTGTCCAGTGTCCTTCCCTGATTTGTTTGGAAACAAGTGAGAAGTGTTATTTTGCATTCTTAAAGGGAATTTTAAAAAATTATGCAGTGGATTTTTTCTCATCTTTCAGCTTTTTCATAAATATTTTGAATTCTACTTCAGTTTAGTTCTTTCTCACATCATGTACTGGGTCAGGGAATTGTGATATGATTTCGAAATCTAAAAAAACAAAATACTGCTCACTGAACTGGTTTGCGAGATCCTTTTCAAAAACCAAGTTTTAGAGGGTCTTTGAGTAGCACTGTACCATTACCATACCAACAGTTGGGACCCAGCAAACACCCTTTAAAACATTGCCTCACAATAGTATTACACAGGTATGAAGCTGTTACGCTTTTATAAGGATTGGAGTAATCTTTTTCCATTGGACACACGACTATTAAGAGTGGAAAATTCTTTCAAGCTTCCTTAAACTGAGAAAATAATTTATCTTTTTATCTGTGACCACATTTCTGTCATCCTGTAGAGTGCTCTTTTACCTCCTCAAAGATTTGTCTACCTAGATTTATGTAGCAGTGACATTTTGCATTTTGCCAGAGTATAATATTTATGCTGATTTCAAAATCCAAGCCGCTGGACACAGTTGAACAACAATAATAATTATTATTATTATTGTTCAACTGTGTCCAGGTACGTACTTGTACTATAGAAAGAGTATGCTGTTTCCTTCTTTCTGTGGGAAATATCAAATAGAACATCAAATCAGTTAATAATGGTTCATTTTTTGCAGTTCTATTTTGTTTCCCTAAACTGAAATATTGTGCTACTTTTTCTGATGTGTCCAATAAAGCTGAAAAACTAAAAAAAAATACTGAAAGAATGTGAATGAATTATTAAAAGTTGTCACATTTTTGGGATCTTTGCTGCAAAGAGAAATATCAAGGTTAAGATTTTATATTTGCAGAGGTACAACTCAGAATATTATGTACTAACTGGATCCAAACTCATTTTATTATTGGAGAAGATTTCTTTCAGCATTCTTTTAGAAACCTCCGTACTCTGTTGTTGTTATTATTGTCTAACACAAAGCACACTTTTGTATGAAATATGAAATAGCAAACAAGCATTTTGTTAGAGCAAAATTACTGTTGCTTTAAAACATTAATGACAACACAACTTACGGTGCTCATAAAATATTCACAGTCTCTTTCCTATGTTCTTTGAAACTGTCTTTAATTCAGATTATTGTCCATTATCCAAGTAAAATTATCTCAAAGGAATTGCCAGCACATTTGCACAGCCTGGGTATTGCCCTTTGCAAGGCTATTAAAGAACACATCAGCTGTTACTTTGGCAGCATTCAGAAGCAGACGTTTGCTCTCGAGATTAACAAAGTTTCAGCCACAGCAATTGATGTAAGAAATCTAGAAATACCTCGACTAGGAAAAGGGGGCGGAATAAAAATAATTCAATGGTCAGATCAAAATTAATCACAGCTATTTTAGGTGAATCGGGGAGGACATCTTTACAAAAACCTCGCACACTTGAAAATACGCGACTGTAACGATACCTGCGAAAAGGTCCAGCGTATTTCTCCGCCGATATTCCGAACGATTTCCTGTACATTTTGTGCTGTGATTGAGACTTTCTTCTCGAGCAAAACCTTGCCAAACGAACCAGGCGAGTATGGCGATCAAGTTATTTCCGTGTAAGCAGACACGAAACGACTTGACGGCCTGCTGACCTCTGATTGGGCAGAAAAAAACAAAGAATTTCTGGCACAAATCAGAATTCAGAATTACCCCGACAGTTTGGAACTGGTCTGGTGAGAACGTGTCCCCAGGGGCTCTTCTCGCCCTATTAAGCTTTTCTTCGCCATTTTCTTCCGCCAGTTTAGACTTTCCCTTGCCTCCGCGATCTACCCCTGGGTCTTCGACAGCAAGCCCGAGCAGGATTTTCAGCTCGCCTTCTTGCTGACGCGTTCCTTGACCATATAAAGTACAGCAGGTATATGAACTGATAGCCTGTGTCCGGCGAGCCATAGAAAATGCTGGAAATCTGATTTCCGTAGTTCAGTTTCAATAATAGGAGATAATGTTTATACTTACGCGTACTGACTCGCAAGTGAAAGTAAGCGATTTCGTGGCGACGTTCTAAACCAATTTATCCATGAGCTGGCTCACAGGAGTCTTTGATCATGATTGGTAATTATGGATTTTATTTTGAAATAAATTTTTACTTGAAAATAGTGGAGATGAGCCAACGGGAAGAGCGTCGTAGAGCTAAGGAAACTAGACGAGTTTTACTGTAACCATGCATTTGTTTCTCGGCAAAGCAATGAACCAATGTTATTAATCGTATCCCACAAATAGAGGTAAATAGCTAACTCGGCAGCTTGGATCACTTTCCAGGACCAAGGCGATTGAAGATTTTACACCGACTGCGTATTCCGTTATGATCATGGCTGCCCAGCAGACACTAATGGATTTTGAGGATGAGGGATCCCAGCTAAGATTTCTCCAGAATGACTTGTCGGTCTTGGGTTTGGTGTGTGCCGTATTTAATTTGCAACTTAATTGCGAGCCAAACCTTATTTTTGTCTGGAACAACATAAATATTCAGCCTCGTCGAGTAGAAAACAACAGCGGTAAGGTGAGGGACAAAACAATGACAAAAAGCTGGATAATGAACAAAACGTTCCTTTAGTAAAAAGTTGATTTTTATTCTGATCAATATTAAGAAATTTGCTTTTTGCCTCAGTCTGTTCAAAGAGATATTCGGATAAACAAGGCCTGACGGTGCTTTATTTTCGACTTGGGATGCTTCTTTTTCACGTTGTGAGTGCTTCGTTTTCGATCTGTTGGGTGTTTCGTGCTTTGTTCATCTTTTTGGAGTGCCTTGTTTTCGATACTACACCCGTCGTAAAGTAAAGTGAAAAGCATGCTGGCTTCAAGTTGTGTTTACCCACAATAAGGCTCCTATTTAAATCGTCGGGTATTCTTAAATAAATTTTTATCTCTACCAGGCGTAATTTCATTTTCCGGTTATTCGCGATCATGCAGGAATCAAAACATTTATTTAATGGAATGATATCACAGAGCTAAGAATAGAACGATTTCCGCTTCATTCAAAACTGCAATTGAACTAATATTCACTTTCAGCGCCTTCGCCAAGTATATATAAAAGGCGATTCTACCAAACTGCTGTCTTCTCGTCCTGCTGCAATCTCTGTATCGTTTTGACGCAATCTTTATTTGCAAAAGGTAAGTAAAGTACTCCATAGCTTATAGAACGGTTTATTGTATCCGAACATCGCAACTTTGAAAGAGGATCAGGTGCTCTTCTGTTTGCTAAGCTTATAAAAAAAGTCGGGTCACTATATCTTAGAAATCAATTTAAAATTTAAAATGCGTACGTTTTGCATATCATGGGCACCATTACAGCTTGTTTTATTTGATTATTATTTTTTTTTAATTCAACTCGTGCTAAATATTTTTAATTAGTTACACGCTGTGACAAAGGAACGGCAAGAATTGTGAATGCTTACAGTTCATTGTGCCACTGAAGTAAAATATTCATTAGTGTGTTTCTTTTTTCATTTTTTACCAGATTGATTTCCTTCCTAGGTCTCGCCCTAATTGCTTTGCTATGTTTTTGAGTAACTCAGAAATCGCCGAAAAATGTGAGTAATTTGAAAGTCTTTTTCATTTTAAATACTTTAAATGAAGAACATACTTCGGGGGTATTGAGACTGTACGGTGTGTTTGACTCCAGTTCGCCGACGACACTTCAGGACATAATAAAATTATCCTGCAGACTTTATAAAAAACAAAAATATCGCTTGTTTGAATTAAGTCGTTTGTGCAGTAAAATTAAGATTTGGCGTTCTGAAGCTTCCGCTCAGTTTCCAGGACGGTAAACTGTTTTTTTTTACAGCTGCAGCTAACACTTAAGCCTGTTTTAAACGTCGCATTTCACATGTACCGAATCTAATGCAGATGAGAAAAATCTATTCTTTTCGCTGATTTGCATTAGATTCGGTACACGTGAAATGCGAGTTTTAAAACGGGCCTAAGTTTACCTTTAGGCTAGGTTTTCTATCTCGCAATTGTACCCCACCAGTCAAGGGTTTTGGCCCAAAGGCAGGGTGCTCCTAACTCGTCATATCGTGTTCAACTAACTCACCGTTATTTCCCCGAGTATTTTCGGTCTTAGGGTTTAAAATAAGCCATGTAATTTAGGGTTAGATCAAAAAGACAATTAAGGCAGAGTTTATGACTATTCTATTATCAGTAGGCAGTGCGACCGAGTGATTCGGGGGCTTTTCTTGAGATCCGGAGATGCCGGGAACAAGACTCGCTCTGACCACGCCCTGAATTTGCTTCTGGGAGTCCCTGGTTCAACTTTTCGGTTGCTCTTCTGAATAGCCAATTGGTTTGCCTCCAGCCAGTTGGGATTCTTAATTCAATGACGTTTCATTGGCTTCGACAAGCCCCTATGGGAAGTTGTCAATTAAATTTGTATGGATGTGTGTATTATACATTATTCACAATCATCATCCCAGAGTTGTACAAGGATGTGTCTTTCATATTAAGTCTCTATCACATCGTAGAAAAAACTCAAAGTGAAATTATCCCGGACTTTCTGTCTTCTGGAACTTATTAAAAGACTCCATGGATGGGGGTGGTGCAGTTTCTGATAGAGTTACATGCACCCCTCAAAGGTGCATCGAAATGCAATTCATAACGAAGAAGTGATCCTCGTACTTAGCTGCACGATTTAATTAAGGAACTGTCTCTGATTGTAGACATCTGAAAGATTCAGTTGGCTCCATTCAGTTCGTTGCCACACGAGATGGATTTGTAGTGTCACACAGTCCTTGTCCTTAAAGTGCTACTATAGTCAAAAAATCCCTTTCATTTTTTTTTTTCATATTTTGAAAGTGTCAATTTTGAGCTAGCTTTGATTTTTATCCAAAGACTGTTTACTTTGAGTGTAAGTTTTGGATTTTACGGTCCGCCATTACTCTCGTTCAAAACTGATCGATTGGACCTCAGAGAGTTGCATCTTTTTTGCTTGTTTGTTTGTTTGTTGTTTTGCTGCCTGTACGTGCAGTGGCAGTCGTTAGTTTAATTTTAGTACTGTCTTTAGTGTGTGGTTTGGGTAGAATTTAGATCATAATTTGCAATTACATTTGCTTCGTCACTTAGGTAGGTAGGTGGGGGGGGGGGGAGGGGGGGGGGAGGGCTCTTGATTTTTAGGGGGTTGGGTTCGGTGCTTAAACCTAGTAGGGAACAAGTGTCTTGTTGCTAATACAGTGTACAAATCCTGAAATAAAGTGACGTCATTTACTCACTAGCTCAAAATATCAGCGTGTAAACGCAGCTTATTATATACGCAAAACACGAGTTTAAAAGTCTGAAAGCCCGAAACTCCCGTGCTGCATATTAATTCAGCCGCGTACACACGCATTGCTTTCTTGAAGTGCTGCTGTATAATCACTCCTTTTTTTTCTTCTTCTTCTTCAGAGTTTGAAAGTGTGTTTGCTTAACACCAGGATGACGTTTGATTTTTATCCAAAGGCCGCTTATTTTGAGTGTTAGTTAAGGATTTCACGGTCCGCCATTACTCACGTTCACAACCGGCCGATTGGACCTTAGAGTGTTGGATCCAGGGAAAAGTGACGTCAAAGGCACACACTAGCGTGTGAATGCAGCTTATTATTATATATGCAAAACGCGAGTTTAAAAGTTTGAAAGCCCAAAACTCCCGTGCTGCATATTAATTCATTCTGCGGCGTACACTCGCATTGCATTCTTAAACTAGTGAGCCTTTGACGTCATTTTCTCCTCGATCCAGTTCTCTCACGATCTTAAAGTTAGTAATGGCGGACCACTAAATCGAAAAAATGCAGTTAAAATAACCAGATGCCTTTTTAAAATCTAAACTTAAAACTTGGGTCACTTAGTGTCTAGTTAACACGGTTTTGAAATCCAAAGAAAATTAAAAATATGATTTTTTGGTCATAGTAGCACTTAACCGCTCCAATGGCCGATAAAACAAATTATCGCCCTTGCTCGATGAATCACTCATCCTTGGCGTGGATTTAATTTATAACTTATTGTGAACATCTAGTCAATTATGATCATCTAATATGCTTTGGCTTTTGGCCAATAGCACATTTTCAGTTACGACGAGACCACTCCATTAAGTTTTTTTTTTGTTGTTGTTGCTTAAGGTGTTATTCAGTGCTTTGTTTTCAGTGATAAGTGACGATTATACCTTTCTGATTACTGGGATTTTTATAATTTTGCGGAATCTCATGTTCAAAGCGCCAACGGCCAAACTGCGTTTTGGCTTCCATCAATCAAACTTCCGACGCAAAGCCGAGAGTTGACCCGAAACTATAGATGCCGAAATCAATCGATGCGTAGCTTAACCTAACAATCAGTGTCTTTGATTCTTCCTCGGTACATTCGTACATTCGAACTCGACGGCGATTGAAAGCGATGGACTCTGTAGTGAAGATATCGTTGACGTCACCTATCACACCTCGTTGGCACATTTGAATAACAAAGAGGAATCTCCCTTGTACGAGTCTTTTTTGTGCCAGTCCAAACGTGACAAAATATCATGCAAGGTTGCCAGTTTCATATGTCAATTATATAATTATACATCAAGTCTCTTATATTAACCATATCAAGTAGTCATATATTTATGTCAAACAATAAATTTATACAACAAGTTTTCTATATTCAGATCTTATTAGAAAACGAATATAAACAAAGATTACCCTATAGGATTCGAAACAATGACCTTTCAATTACTCGTTCGAATGTTCTTTCTGCTAGATCGGAGACTCTCGTTTCAAAGGAGATGGTGACTTTCAGAAGGTTACCGGATGCAAAATATTACATTTTGTACTGAAGATGAATTTGACTTAGTATATGCGAAATAAGGTGAATTTGACTTAGTATATGCGAAATAAAGAATCGGTTGAAAATATCTTTTAAGTCCAGGAGTTAAAATCTAAGAGGGGATGCTGACGATGAAACTTACCCTCGTGTCGACACCCCGAGCATCATTAAACATATTTCAGACCACCACTACCTGAACGATTCGCATACTTTATGAAGTTCATACAATCCAGAGGGTTCGGGGTAGTAGCGAGCAGGGGGAAGAGCAACCTCAATTAAAGGAAAGTACCGGCTGTTTCTACAACTTATGGGCAATTCGTATTTTGCACAAGAAAGCGGGACCCCAAGTTTTTTCTGCTGAGGACAACAAAACCGCGAATACTGTGTCCCATTCTTTGTGATCTGTGCCCCAAAGTCTTAATTTAAAAAAAGATACAAGGCGGGGAATACGCTTTGTTGTCGTTAACAGAGGAGATTTGCAGATATTGTTGAGTGGTAGTAATTTTGTCGTCGTATCATAGTGGTCAGCGGTATTCCGTATAGGCCGTATGGTATGTGTAAAACGAACATGGCTGCATGTGTGTGTGAGAATAAATTGTTGTGTTCTCGAAAGCTGTTGTTCCTTCGATGGAAGCTTTCCCAGCCGGTCAACAATATCGTTACAATGTCAGGCCGGAATTGTACCCACGACCTCCCTCCACGATAATCCAATGCTTAACCAATTGAGCCAGCCAGTTGCCTGATACGATATTACCAAAATGAGAATGTGGGGTGGTATTCCCCAAGGGACTAAACTGGCACCCTTGCTGTTTGCAGTACTTGTTAATAACCTAGCCAGGCAATGGAAGATCAGGGCTGAATACGTAGACGACCTTTCGGTAGTGGAGATTATACCTAGGTGTTCCACCAGTTTTCTGCCGTTCATTGCAAGAGATATTTGCACATATGCTTGTGAGCATGGCATGCACCTCAACCCAGTGAAGCGCAAGGAGATGTTTATTGATTTCTTACACTATAAGCCGCACCATCCTCCTCCTTTTCAGCTTTATGGATCTGAAATTGAGCGAGTCCTCACGTATAAGTTGCTTGGTGTGTATGTTACTGATAATTTATGTTGAGCACGCACTGCGAGTACATTGTTCAGAGAGCGCGCAAACGCCTGTACGCACTGCGTTGTTTGAAGAAGTCAGATGTGATGGAAGGGGATTTAGTTCTGGTGTACTCCAGCCAGATCCGTTCAGTGTTGGAGTATGCCTCCCCAGTTTAGGCTAATTTGCCGGAATATCTTAGCCTCCTAATTGAGGGTGTGCAGAAAAAAGCCTTAGAGATAATCTTTCCTGGGCTTCCCTACAGGGACGCACTTGTGCACTGTGGTCTTCGTACTCTCTCGGATCGGCGTGCCACAGCATGCACTGAGTTTATCAAGAGACTTCGGGACACCAGTGCCCTTGCTAACTTACTGCCACAACGCGCAACTGTGTCCCATGGATACAATCTACGTTCAGGCACCATCAGAGAGGGTCTAGCCATGGCCTATACTAACCGTCTCGACAAATTTATTACATATAGATATTCCTACTAAATTGTTTCATGATAATGTATATATATGATTAGTACTTTGACCACTCTTGTAATTTAGCTGTTAAGCTACAAAAAGAGTAATTAAACTGATTATTATTATTATTATTATTATTATTATTATTATTATTATTATAAAGAGACGAAAGAGACTGATTTGTCTTAAATATGAGATGAATATGCTTACCGTGAGAAGCTGTCGTACTTGAGTAATAACATCACGAATAAGTTGACCAATAACATCCACGACCGGAGTTCTTAAAGTATCTACTTACGTTATACAAATCACTTGACTCTGAAGATGATTTCCGCTCATGTTATCGAAACGTCAGTCGATGTCATCTCCAACAGTCCTTCTCAGGACTACACTCACCCGGACGATCGTACTTTACTTAATTATGATATGACTCCTGGGTTCAAACAAGAGATTATGAAGGTAAGAGAAGAGTAATCCCTCATACTGGCCCTATTCCCATCGTAATCCCCCTTAAGTTATTTTTAGGTCTCCTGCGAGATCCGGTATTCCCACGAGGGTTAACTGATAGCCAATCACATGTCCCCATTTTTACCAATGTTGACAGCTGAGCTAATTCCCACGCAATGATTCGCGTCGTTCGCGATTTACCATCAAACAAAAATGGCGGAGGATGTTGAGACAAACGCGTATATACATTTTGTAGACGAAAGTGACTTGTTGACTACAGATTTAAGGGATTACAACGACTTATGTTTTGAAACCTGTATCTTGGAAGGAACGAGTTATGTAACCGACAGGATTTTGTACAGAATGGCAAATGGAAGACTATAGTCGATAAGTACGATCTCTCTGACTTCAGTAAACGCATTCTCGGTTTCCTTTGCGGGATTAAAATATGATGACTTAATTCTTATATGGTGATAACGTAGACAGATAGAGCTCTACAACAGTACCAAACATGAAAGGAAAACTTGAATCAAGCGTCCGATAAAAATTTTTGAACCCGTGTTATCGGATTCAAGTAAATTTGCAAAGCACGTATGTTAAATATAGCTGTCTCCTTAAAAAAAGATTTAACACGGTTTCGTATACGGCACAACCTTGATGTGGTATCATTGAAAACTAGACAATTAAGCGATTTCAGTTATCGATGTTTGAAGCCTGTATCTTGAAAGGATCGAGTTTTATAAGCGACAGAATTTTGTAAACATTGGCAATTCGCAAACTACAGTCAACAAGTAATATATCGCTGACTTGGTTAACGCGTTCTTGATTTTCTTCGCGGGATTAAAATATGACGACTTAATTCTTAGATATTCATAAATTAGACAGATATCAGACATGAAAAGAAAACTTGAACAGACAGTTCGATAAAAATACTGAAAATATTAATGTATGAACAAGTGGTATCGGATGGAAGTCAATTTGCAAAGCACGCATGTTAAATATACCTGCATCTTTCAAAATTATTAAACTCGGTTTCGTACATTGGACAGTGTTGAAATTGGTGTCACTGTAAACAACACAGTTAAGCGATTTGAATGATATATATATCTTTGCATATTTTATCTTCAAAGTAACGAGTTTTATAGGCGACAGAATTTTGTACACAATGAAATATCAAGTCACCAAGTAACATATTCCTGACTTGTCAACGCGTTCTGGATTTTCTTAGCGGACTTAAACTATGGT
>NC_090873.1:43284924-43307424 GCF_036669935.1 Montipora foliosa
CAACATGGTTGCTGTAACGTCAGGTAAAAACCATCTATACACCCTTTTAATAAGTCTAATATATGCCGTTTTCGGCTAATGACGTCGAACTCATGCTTTCAAATTTTATTCAGAAATGTACAAAGGACTAAAACTTTTCCGATTTCTTTTCTTGTTTTAAGCCTTTGTACATTTCTGAATGAAATTTGAAAGCACGAGTTCGACGTCATTAGGGGAAAACGGCATGTATTAGACTTATTAAAAGGGTGTATAGCTCATGTACAAATTATCTAACTTGCTTAATGATCCACAGATCCTTTGGCGTGCGTTTATAACTTATTGTTAACACCGAGTCGACTACTATCAAATAATATGAATAGGACATCTACATCTACATCTACATCTACATCTACATCTACATTTTTTAAAGTCGGTAAAACCTTAAAAGGTACATCACACCAACTGTCAATAATATGTACAATCAAGAGAAAATGAGAGGACAGAGAGGGAGGCTCAGGGCGTTGGCCGGGATATGTCAAGTCCACGAAAGTTATTTTTAGACGAGCGGAAGTCTGTCTTCCGAGACGTCCGCATGCAGCCATCGACATACGTTAAGTCCACATCGTCCGTCATTACATGAAATCTTCGCTTTTCTTTCAAACATCAGACCGAGGTTGGCCTGCATCGGACGTCTCGGAAGACAGACTTCCGCTAGAACAAAGACTTCCGCTCGTCTAAAAATAACTTTCGTGGACATGACATATCCCAAGGGCTGGACCGGGAGCCTCCCTCTCTGTCCCCTCATTTTCTCTTGGTACAATATAAAAAAAGATAAATAAATAAATAAATAAATAAAAATATATTAACATTAAAAATATAAACATTAAAATGTAATGGTACTAATTTTCGATATAAAAATATAAAGAGAACTAGAACTTACAACGTCACGTGGGAGGGTGTTCCATTCAGCGATAGTTCTTGGAAAGAAAGAGAATTTAAAAGTGTCTATTTTGGCCATTGGGACCTTATATTTAAAAACATGACTGCGGCGTATGCGTAATTCATGATTACGGGATAATAAATTCTCAAGGTTAATGTCTATTAGATTGTTACTTAGTTTGTACATAAGAGATAATCTAGCCTGTTTACGTGTTAGTTACAATGAGTCCCTTCCAAGTGTTTCGATAAGTTCAGTTACACTACTTTCACGGCGATAATTATTCATACAGAATCTAGCGGCTTTCCTCTGAATCATCTCAACAACATGAGTGTCCTTCTGGTAATACGGGTCCCAGATTTTCACTCGCGTATTCCAGCTTTGGGCGAACAATTGATTTATAGAGAGTTTCTTTAACATCACGAGAACTATTCCAAAAGTTTCGTTTAACCAATCCAAGCATTTTGTTCGCGTTTCCAGCGATGTCAGAAATATTGTTCAGACCATTTTAAGTCCTTCTTTAAGGTAACACCGAGATAAGTTATAGAGTTCGAGTATCGCATTGCAAAACGTGTAAGTTCTTGTTGCTTTAAACTAAAGTCAATTCCGTTATTGATGGAGACTAAAGCTGAAGTCAGTTTTTTTTACGTTCCTTAAATTAATCTTCGTTTCCCTTAAATAGCCTGATTGCAAATTCGTCCATGTTATATTTTACAGGAAGTTAAAACTTCCAGTCAAGTCTTTAAAAAGCTTGTTGCTTTTTATAGCTAGAAACATCTTACCACCTCTTAAAATGAGATTTCGACCCCCGTGAATTTGGAACCCTTCGTCCAGATTCACTAGGACACCGGTACCCCTGCGTGTTTTAGCCCCTTCACTTGAATATGGTAATACTGCGGGTCATCCCTCAAGCGATCTTTGAAGCGAAGGTTGGCTAACTTCTACAATGAAACCACCTCTCCTGGTCCAAACATATAGTTGACAATTATCCTTCGAAATCGCGCGGAATATCGCCTGATTTTATCGTGCTCTGAATAGTGCTCTCCACATGCGCTGATTGCCTAACTCGGAGGTGACTACCCAAAAACTATAATTTCACCCCCGAGTAGCTGAAGAGAAACAAAATGGATTCTGGCGCGCAAGATTTAAAATTTCCGACCACATTTTACAAAAAAAATGTAGTTTTTTGGTTCACTTTTTATTCCGCGCGCTTGTGTGGTTATTACTAAAAGAATAATTATTCACCCCAGTGTCAGTGTCGGTAATTATTGTATAATAATTATTGACCTCACTATTATTGCAAGAATGACGTAGATGATACCATCAATCAATCAATCAATCTGGATCAAAAGGAACAATACATACCGGTATTGTTGTGAACCATTAGCTTAGGTAAAAATGAGTACTACTTTCAAGCTTCGACACGAAGATACGCAAAATAGCATTTGCCCCGAAGTCGATGCAAAAATGACACCTGTTGCTTGAACAAAACAAACCCTCGTTCTGGAACGTTGACGTAAGGTCTACTCTTTGCAGCCTCTGATGGTGACGAGTTACAGGTGCTCGCAGTTCATCACCACCATCATCAGAATGTTCACTTGCAACCGCGCGAGCATCTCTACGATCCTCGTGTTCATCTTCATCAAATTCATCGATCGTTGCTTGGCTGAAGCGATTCTCTTTTTCTTGTAGAAGTGTTTTCATGATGATGATACCGTAGACCGTAGACTGAAATTATGTCATCACCGTTAAATGAATCATCTAAAAAAAGATAGAAACATTAAAGAGGAGCACGTGGTCTTCGCACAAATCCAGCTCAGTTGGAAATACGAAAGCATGGCTACTCCGTTTCGTACTTACCTGATATTTTTTCGATTGTAGCCGGTGAAAACGTTTTCTTCTTCATCCATGCCTTAATGTCCTCACTACTAAATGATCGGTGGAAGTTTACCATCAGAAAGCGGTTAGTATAAGGACTAAAACTGAGGTTTGCAATATCTCTTGGAATACTTGTGCAGACCGTGGCTGTCCAAACTCGGCAAATGAGGAGGACTAAATTTTCGAAAAATGCAGCCCTTATACCACAACTGGATCGATATGTCGATCGAGGTACCCTATAAGATACATGATGCTACTGATTTTTAAACGGTAATATGACTTTACCAACTGCAGTCAAAATAGCTCCTGTGATGGGACCGATACGCTTAAAGGGGTTGAATTGTTTTCTACTGTAGGCCAAACCGGTTTTTGGTGCGGCTGAAACGGTTTTAATTGATATCAAAATAGACCATATCGACAAAATGACCCCATGAAGGGTCAAATCAGCTCTAGGGGCAATAGAGCTGAATCGGCACTTTGGGGCTGAAACAGATCTTTTCGATTTACACTGTAGGCAAGTACTTGATCTTGCCTTTATTATTAGTAATTACTCAATTGATTGTGTTAAGGAAGCTATTTTTCTTGGTGTAATTTTTGATGAACATCTAACATGGAAATCTCATACACACAAAGTTGCGAGAAAAGTGTCTAAAGCCATAGGGTAATGCATAAATCAAGTTTTTGCCTAAATTCTTCTTTGTTGCGGCTGGGTTCCCTGTAGCATTTTCGCGCCCTTGGCATCACGTGATGTTTTCTTGTTTTTCACTTTTTTTGACACATTTGTATGATCGGCGTGTCACCCTGTTTTTACGAGGAAATTTGTTTGCGAATTTGTCAATAAACTCAGCTAAAACGGTGACTTAATCGCCTTCTACAAGGACACTTAATTATAACTTAGTTTTCCCTGCTTCTTCTACTGTGCGAGTGCCTGGGCGTCGACTTCCCCTTCAAACCTCAGAAGATAACTATACTTCAAAAACG
Source organism: Montipora foliosa (assembly GCF_036669935.1). NCBI lineage: Eukaryota > Metazoa > Cnidaria > Anthozoa > Scleractinia > Acroporidae > Montipora > Montipora foliosa. The sequence goes on from NC_090873.1 coordinate 43,288,700, forward strand.
TGCTGTAAGAATAATGTCGAGGAGTGCTTTCGATGCTCACACTAACCCTTTGTTTAAAAGACTAGTAATTTTAAATATTGAGCGTATCTATAAACTTCAAATAGAAAAAATTATGTGCCTATATAAATTTGGCTTACTTCCTGATAGCTTTCATGATATGTTTTTGGTTGACACGCGAAGTGCATTCTAATGAAACTAGAAATTCGGAGTTTTTCCATTTGCCCCGTTCCAGGACTAATGTAAGAAAATTCTCAATCTGTTTCCAAGTTCCTGAATTCTTCAATTCTCTTTGTTTTGAAATTCAAAATGAAGCAAGTATCGCCACCTGTTCTCGTAAACTGAGAGCATTCCTCTTATTATAATATTTCATTTTTTCCCTATTTTCTTGCTTCTTTTTTTAGCCTAATCTCTATGTAATACAATTATCTAGAATATTTTAATATTTCGTACACTGTTTAGTAGCTGTACCTATAATCTGACATGTATACTTCTGTTGAAATTTCGTATATCAATTAATTAATTGAGGGAGCCTATCTCTTGTAAGCCCAGTGGTTTCCCGTGGGGCTTCCTCGTCATAAGCTTTTTTAAATTCTTTAAATACTATGCTCTGAACTGCGGCAAAGAAATATACTTGAACTTGAACTTGAATAAAGTATGTAATATGTATATTTATTATATGGCTCTGTCTCACAAGGACTGGGAACTACCAAATTGACGAATTTGATTGGCTAAAATCGATATTGACCGCGGTCTAGATTTTCCCATCTAGACCGGCATCTAGACCAGTAATGTTTTGCGGTGAAAAGATGCAAACTAAAATGCAAAAATATTGAGTATTTTCTTCTACCAATATTTATTTATGGAAGTGCCAAACAGTGTGATGGCAAAAGAGAGGATGACGAGCAAACTTTGACAGAATTAAGTTCAGCTCATCGCCACTCATCGCCGTTCGCAAGCAAAATGTCAGTTAGCACAAACCAGTTACATTAAACGAATTAAATTGTTCTTTTTTGCCATATAATAAACATCTTATTAACCGAGCTTAGTCAGTCTGTATGGGAGAATCTTGACCTCGGTCGTGTGTACAGACCTCACTGCGTTCGGTCTGTACTCACGACCTCGGTCAAGATTCTCCCATACAGACCTCCTGCTCGGTTAATAAGATTAATAAGATGGGCACGAGTAAAAGTTAAAAGTTCTCCGGCGAGTGCAAATTGAGGAATTTCAAAACCGAACACGAGGAACTGCCAAACACAAAATGAACGAGCAAGTTCATACAAGTTTTTATTTATCACATATACGGGACAAAATCACTCCATCGCTTTGTTGCCATAGCAACTTCCGTTTTGCACTCTGAAACCTCTTTTGCACTCTAACCTATTTATGCATTCGTTATAAACAAAAGAGAAACCCAATACTCTGTTGAGTAAAATAATAAGTATGTACTGATGTATAAAGTGTGAGACCCAGATGCTATCTCTCGGGGAACCACCACTTTGGGTCTCCGGGCTTCTGGCAATCGGCATACAAAAGCAAAAGAAATATGTAAAATAATAGAAGATTTTATGACCATTCGAAAACTCGATAATATATATTTTTTTACAGTTATGTGCTTAGTTACCTGGCCTTTAACTGAAAGTGAGGCTGGAGTTGACCTTCTCATGCTACAGACCTCCCTACTTTTCTTATGTTAATGATGTTCTCACGCTAAAAGTTGGAATTAACACGAGAAAAGCAGTGAGGTTTCTACCAAAACAAGGTAAACTCTAGCCTCAATTTCATTAATAGGCCAGGTAACTAAGCACACAACTGTAAAATGGTCTATTTCGACACTTTTAATTTCAAGACAAGAAGGTTTTGCTCCCCACGGGAATTTCGCATAGCATAGCATAGCTTTTATCGGGGGAAAAAGCGAGGATACATTGGCAAGGATGAAAATTTACGGAGTTAAAAATCCTTAAGGAAAACTTCTACAGTGAAATGAAAACTTTAAAAAATAGGACTCAGTGGTAAGATGCGTAATGAACAGCAATGGGCAATTTTCAGTACCGTCGATTTCTCCGCTACGAGAGAATGACTTGGTAACACAGAATACATGACATTCCAGAACCTTTTATTAGTCTAAAAAGCAGATTAAACATTAATCGTCTTTACCTTTCTTTCCTTCCAGTTTCATCCTTGATTTGACATTGGACCAGCTCATCGAAAACGTTTTCATTTTCATTTAATTATTAAAGAATGGTAGATGAAAAGGTAGAAGCTGTAGAGCAGCGAATTTTAGAGCTTGCCATTGCGATAAGTGTAGAAGACAGGGATCGTGAAGGAAGGGCGTATCTTGATCTCGGCTGGGCTTACCACAACCGATGTGATTATCAACAGGCCATAAAAAATTACTCGCAAGCATTACATATTGTCATAGAAATAGGCTGCAGGGCTAGAGAAGCAATAGTCTCTTGCTGCCTCGGTCGTGCCTATTTTAAGCTGGGTAATTTCAAACAAGCCATAGAGTACCACAAAAAACAGCTTAGTATCAATAAAGAAGTAGGGGATAGAATTTGGGAGGGAATAGCTTATCTAAATCTGGGGAATGCCTATCGCAGTCTAGGTAATTTTAAAAAAGTCATTGAGTATTGCGAAAAATATCTTAGTATTGCAAAAGAAGTAGGTAATAAGGCTTGGGAGGAATCAGTCTATGGAAATCTAGGAATTGCTTATCACAGTCTCGGTAATCTTGAACAAGCCATTGAGTACTGCGAAAAATATCTCAGTATTGCTCAAGAAGTTGGTAATAGGACTGGAGAGGGATCAGCCTATGGATATCTAGGAATTGTCTATCGCAGTGTAGGTAATTCTAAACAAGCCATTGAGTACTTCGAAAAACATCTTAGTATTGCTAAAGAAGTAGGGGATAGGGCTGGGGAGGGATCAGCCTATGGAGATCTAGGAAATTCCCATCTTAGAGTAGGTAATTTTAAACAAGCCATTGAGTACTACAACAAATACATTAGTATTGCAAAAGAGGTAGGGGATAGGGCTGGTGAGGGATCAGTCTATGGAAAGCTAGGAATTGCTCATCACAGTCTCGGTAATCTTAAACAAGCCATTCAGTACTGCGAAAAATGTCTTAGTATTGCTCAAGAAGTTGGTAATAGGGCTGAGGTGGGATCAGCCTATGGAAACATAGGAATTGCTTATCACAGTCTCGGTAATTTTAAACAAGCCGTTGAGTACTGCGAAAAACACCTTAGTATTGCAAAAGAAGTAGGGGATATGGCTGAGGAAGGAGCAGCCTATGGAAATCTAGGAATTGCCTATCACAGTCTAGGTAATTTGAAACAAGCCATTGAGTACTGCGAAAAGCATCTTAGTATTGCTAAAGAAGTAGGTAATAGGGCCAAGGAGGGAACAGCCTATGGAAATCTTGGAGTTGCCTATCGCAGTCTAAGTAATTTCAAACAAGCCATTGAGTATCACGAAAAACATCTTAGTATTGCAAAAGAAGTAGGTAATAGGGCTGGGGAGGGATCAGCCTATGGAAATCTAGGAACTGCCTATCGCAATCTAGGTAATTTTAAACAAGCCACTGATTATTACAAAAAACAGCTTAGTATTGCAAAAGAAGTAGGTAATAGGGCTGGGGAGGGATCAGGCTATGGAAATCTAGGAAATTCCTATCTTAGTCTCGGTAATTTTAAACAAGCCATTGAGTACTACGAAAAACATCTTTGTATTGCTAAGGAAATAGGGGATAGGGCTGGGGAGAGATCCTATGCAAATCTGGGAAGTGCCTATCTTAATCAAGGTAATCTTAAGAAAGCCATGGAGTGCCATGAACACTGTCTTAGTATTGTCAAGGAAATTGGAGACTGTCTAGGAGAGGGAATCGCGTGGTATTTGCTAGGTCGTGATCATGAATTGTTGGGTTCCTTGAGTAATGCACTCAGTTGTTATCGTTCAAGTATAAAACGTTTTGATGAAACAAGGCGTAGTCTAAAGTCGGAAGATGAATGGAAAATAAGTTTTCGTGATTCTCATTGCATGTCATACACTGCTCTGTGGAGGACACTTTTGAAGAATGGAGAGATTGAAGAAGCTTTGTATGCTGCTGAGAAAGGTCGAGCACAGGCTTTGATGGATATTTTGAAAGAACAATACAGCATTGGCTCTCATTTATTTTCTACACTTACTCCAAAGCAAACTGTTTCAGCTGCACTAAAGATAGAGCGTTTTCCTGCACAAGCCGTTTTTGTGGCACTTGACGATAACAAGATCACCTTTTGGGTGCTACGAAAAGACAGCAAGATTAGCTTCCGACAAAGCGAAACCTCGAATGGAAGTGCTGACTTGTTTATGAAAACTATTTTTAAAGGGATCGGCGTAAGGGGTGGTGTTAGATGCGAGGATCGTTCTTTGGATCCACTGCCCAGCAATCCGCCATGCAGCAGAGAACGTTTCAGAGATAAATCAGTTCTATCATCTCCTTCTTCCGAGAACCCTTTAACATTATTGTATGATGTCTTAATCAGGCCAATTGTCGACTTGCTCCATGATGATGAGTTAATCATTGTTCCCGATGGACCATTTTGCTTGGCTCCTTATTCTGCATTGAGTGAATCTATCAGGATCCGCACCATTCCCTCGCTGACCGCTTTGAATCTGATTATCGGTGCACCTGAAGACTTTCACAGTAAGACAGGAGCGCTGCTTGTAGGTGATCCCTGGTTAAAGGAAGTACGTGAGCCTATTTTGGAACAGCTTCCATGCGCTAAAGAAGAAGTAGAGATGATTGGAGAACTTCTGCAGACAACACCGCTGACTGGAAGAAACGCTACGAAAGCTGAGGTGCTGAATAGAATGAAATCAGTTGCTTTAGTGCACATTGCAGCACATGGATGCCCAGAAACGGGGGAAATTGCTTTAGCCCCTAATACTGAACGGGAATCCCCAACCCCCAAAAAGGAAGATTTTTTATTGAAAATGTCGGATGTTGCGGCAGTTCGTCTTCGAGCAAGACTAGTTGTGCTGAGCTGTTGTCACAGTGGCCGGGGAGAAGTGAAGTCTGAGGGAGTGGTGGGAATAGCCAGGGCTTTCCTGGGTGCTGGTGCTCGGTCTGTTGTGGTGTCACTCTGGGCAATTGATGACGAGGCAACTTTGCTGTTCATGAGGAGTTTCTATCAGCACCTGGTAGATGGAAAAAGCGCTAGTGCAGCTCTCCACCAAGCAATGAAATCCCTTAGAGAGTCAAAGCAGTATTGCGCTGTAAAGCACTGGGCGCCATTTGTGCTAGTTGGTGATGATGTCACGTTGCATTTTCTCTCAAAAAAATGGTAAGTAAAGTGTGAGCTTAATTACTTTGAAATTGGAATGAAACTGAAGGTAGGAATGAGATGTATGCCTAAGATGGCATGATAAAGAGATGCTTGCATCGTAGGGTAAACGATAAGAAGTGTCTTCAAAACGCTTTTGTCACGAATGTGATTATCTCATGCCTCTCACGCATGCTCAGAAGCATAAAGAAGCTTAAAGTGTTTTGGTTCAGTATTTTGTGACTTTGCTTATCTGGTAAAGATGGCTCAGTATTATCTCACGGTGTCTCTTTTGGTGTTTCCCTTGTCCCATAGATCTCTGACAGGATCGTCCTGCGTGTGTGCTCGAAAGAACCAGCTATTTTTAGATGAGTTCTTTGAAATATTTTTTTTCTTCCAGAGTTAATGTCAAAGATGCAAGTAGACTACCTGGCAGAGCCTGACGCTTCAGTGATTGCAGAACTTAAAAGAAAAAAATAGAACGTGTTAACAATCATGATTATGCCAGTAGAACAATCTCCAAACGTTTAGTAGAAGTTTCCTGCGTTAACTAAGTCAACAGACTGAGATTATTGTAAGTGAAATTATGACAGAAAGCTGAGATCTATAGTAAAATGCTAGTTTTACCCGTTATTTTGATACTTCGTTTCTCATATAACTTCAAAAGCCAGTGTTGCTTCAATGGCGATCAAAGTCATAGTGCCATGGCCGAGTTGCTAAAAATCATGTTTTTTTTTACGTTTCTTTGAAACTGTTTTTGTTATATGAGTGTAAGTCAGTTTCGAAAGAAACGAAAAAACTTCTGCTGATGACCCTTAACCTCAAGGCGTTACCATGATGAGGAAAAGAGACACATTTGCATGCAACAATCAAAGATCACAAAAGAGAAGTGAAATGACGGGTGAATCAGTTTCCTATTCCTCTACATAACAAATGAATGAAATCATCAGCCATAAAGAAGACGTTCTTCTTTTCTTCATAAATTTCTTTCTTTATAGGGCCTACTCCCTCGAATTATTGGTGGTGTTTTTAAAGCGACATTGTCACGGTCTGAGCACGCTCTCGCGGTCACTCAAAACTTGAAAAATTTATCCTAACCTTTTCAAGTTTGGAGAGGTGAATATGGTAGCCACTGTCGGATGCAGAATTGTAAGCTCTCAGCGCAAAAATTGTGATTCAGTCTCCTCAAGAAAGCAAAGAAGAGCAGTCAAAATAACAATACAGCATCTAAGTGAATTCATGAGAAATTCGACGTATGGTGTAATCGAAGTGTAAGCTGTTTCACTATTACAGTAACAGGGATCCATCTTTGTGGTTCATTTCTAGCTAGTCGCTTAAATGTCAGAGACCACCACATCATCGTTTGTTGATAAATGTTTACTATCTTCGCTCTAAAATATGTATTTGAATATTTTGAAGAAAAAGCTGCATTTAGATGAGAGGAACTGGACTGCTTGTGTTTATTTGTTGCTCAAATTATAAAACTGCAAGCGGTGAGTAAAACACCGCTGGATTTTTCTTTTCTTACCGTCTTTCGACTTTAAAGTCGTCTCTTGGAAATTAATGCATTTTCTTTCAGCTTTGAAATGGCAAATTAACCTTAATAATACGTTTGTTGTATCACAGAGAAAACAAGAAACTATTAGAAAAAAAAAGAAAAAAGAAATAGTGTTTTGTTTCCGGAATGGTAAGGGCAGGAGAAAAGACAAAATACTGTAGTGTGGGTCACTCGGTTTGTCATATTTATTTCGCTTCGTCTATTGAAACTATCGACAAATAAAGATAGAGATGTGGACGCAATCTCTCTTGGAACGGTAAGAAGCCTGTCAAGAAATATTAACCATTAAAGAGGGGGGTATGTGGGGGGGGGGGGGGGGAAGGTAAAGATCACGTTTCACATAAACTAAATCGGGCTTTCCGCGTTTCACGTGCTAAAAAAACGCATTTTTACGAGTAACAAATAAGCATTTGGCTATTTCACGGAGGTAAGAACAGCTTAATAACTGAGGCCTTAGAAGTACCTTTTATGGCCACAAAACAGCCCTAAATGACGTTTTTATGATATATACTTCCCGATCGTGTTCTTCGAGCCATAAAAAGAAAATTCATTTCTCTGTTATTCCCTCCAACTTCTTGACTCGATTCCTAGGCACTAACATTTTCATCCTCCTCTGGTTCTTCTCTTTGTGCACTTGAACCTTTGGCATGGTTTCTTTATCCAAAACCAAGAAATTTAGTATGTTGGTCACTGGGCATGTGACTACCCACAGGCAGCCCAAGCTCGGTATAAGATTTATATACTTTGTATGGGAAAACTTACTTTGAGCTTATAAATGCTAAAATAAGCTGTAAATGTAGAAATAAACTTCACTTACTTCTACATACAGTTGTCTTTTTTGTGCAATCGGAGGGCAGACTGTGTCCGTTGTAAACAGAGTTAACTGAATAGAGTGTAATGTGAAGTGCTAGATTTCTATCCCACATGAACCATGTGAGCGTTAGCCCTACTGATGGAAATGGGCCCACACAAGGACAGAGAAAAACTCTGACCAGGGTGGGAAATGAACCCACTACCTTCGGGCCAGATCCCCGCCGCTCTACCGACTGAGCTACAAGGTCAGACGGGAGCAGGCCGTGGGAACTGAAGATGTCAAAGTCACGGCAATGGACATGTACAAGTACAAGGAAAGGTTACGTTTATAGAAACGTTGGCCGTGTAGCACTTATATTTTAAACAGAGTTAACTGAATAGAGTGTAATGTGAAGTGCTAGGGCTAACGCTCACATGGTTCATGTGGGATAGAAATCTAGCACTTCACATTACACTCTATTCAGTTAACTCTGTTTAAAATATAAGTGCTACACGGCCAACGTTTCTATAAACGTAACCTTTCCTTGTACTTGTACATGTCCATTGCCGTGACTTTGACATCTTCAGTTCCCACGGCCTGCTCCCGTCTGACCTTGTAGCTCAGTCGGTAGAGCGGAGGGATATGGCCCGAAGGTCGTGGGTTCAATTCCCACCCTGGTCAGAGTTTTTCTCTGTCCTTGTGTGGGCCCATTTCCATCAGTAGGGCTAACGCTCACATGGTTCATGTGGGATAGAAATTTAGCACTTCACATTACACTCTATTCAGTTAACTCTGTTTAAAACATAAGTGCTACACGGCCAACGTTTCTATAAACGTAACCTTTCCTTGTACTTGTATGTGTCCGTTTTAGACAGGTTTGTGGCTTACGAATTTTTACGATGTCGTTAGTTGTCATTTCCCCACATAAAGAGAAGAAAGGCTGGTGACTCCCGTCAATCTCGTCCCACAAATTGCAACGGTCTGAATCGCCATAAAAACACCTACCACACCTACACACCTACCACACCTACCATAAAAACACCTACCACACCTACACACCTACCATAAATTTCCTACCACATCATCTCCACTCCGGGACCACACAACGATTTTTGGCGGATAAATTCCAATTAATGTTCGGCTTTCTAGAATCTTCCCATGCGCTCGGCTAGATGTGTGGCTATGGCCGTTATAGCTTGATGACGATCGTATTACATTCTGCACTCTCATTGGCCAATTTGAAACACTTGGCCAATGAGAGTGCAGAATGTAAATTTATCTGGTCTTAAGGCTGTGGTGTTTTTATGGCGATCACGGCTCACGAAAATACCATATACCCCTCTCATTAAAGAGAAGAACAGATACTTGTTTATGTGCACAATACATCGAAGCATAAAGTCTACAAATACCTATTTTACCTTCCAATGCCACTGCAGCTTATCATATATGCAAAACACGAGTTTAAAAGTCTGAAAGCCCGAAACTCCCGTGCTGCATATTAATTTAGCTGCGTACACACGCATTGCATTTTTAAAATAGTGAGTCCTCGATTTCATTTTCTCCTTGATTCAGCTCTCTCAAGATTTGAGTGTTAGTAATGGCGGACCATGAAATAGGAAAATTTCAGTTAAGATAAACAGGTGTCTTTTTTAAAAGAAGGCTTGAAACTTGGGTCACTTAGTGTTTAGTTAACATAGTTTTGAAATCCAAAGGAGAAAAGAAAGAATTGATTTCCTTTGGTCATAGTAGCACTTTACCATTCCAATTAAAGTACCCTTGCAAGTTCTGAGATCTGCCATTAGCTTGCATCTAGATTGACAGCTGCATCTAAAACTGCCTGCAGTGTTGTGGCAAATGTGATCACACATGTGGCTGCCCAAAATGCACTCATCAACATCTAAATGGAAAGAAAGAAGAACAACAAAACTAAATAAATATCACATACGAATGTCATGGCATAGTAAGAATTAACAATATTTAGCCAAGTGCGAATCGCCGGACACGAGAATGATGCAAGATCGTTGTTTACCCTCAATCCCGCTTCACGCATCGCTCTAGTTCACAGTGCTCGTTTTGGCGATTCGCGCTGTGTAAAAAGGCCTGTATAAAATGGGACAGCACTTTTTTCTTTATCTCAAACTGACTTTCCTCTCGCTTCATCTTAAACGACGAAGCAATCGCTTTAAGATTTGATTGGATTCGAGGTGGGAATCGAGCCTAGAGTCACAGAATTTCGGCTTGCTAATTTCAATATCCACGAGGCTTACGATTTTACGATTTTCACAAAATTCGCAATTTTCGTATTTGCGTGCAAACCTGGGCATAAGTGGGGGCTAACGGGACAAGATGGGAAAAAGTTTTTTTTTTTTTGAAAGTATTGCCCCTAAGGAGATCGTCACAACAACTTAAAACTAACTGTTCCGATTATTTTTCTTTGTTTGTGCTCAGACCTAGATACAGTGGATTATTGGTCAACTCTCTGGGGAACGTCGTTCAGTGGCACGCTTTTCAGTAATAGAATGTTGCCCTCATTCCATACAGATGGGAATATGCGATCATGAAATCGTCGGGAAGTGTCCCTCGTCATTTTGAAATATGGAACTTGAATTACTGCTAACCTTTGATATGTTGGCTACTTGTTCGGAAAAATGAATGATGAGAAATAATTGACCTTGGGACACCTTGCTGTCTTTCCCTAGCATGTATCCAGAATGACACTCCCACCTAAAGCTGCCATGCGTGTTGATACACACCTGCTGACAATCATCACTGCGGGTTTTGCACTCGTCAAAATCTGACAGAATTAGAATAGTTATTTTTGATTAGAAATAAACTGTGAACTCTGCGATGTAAATGGCTATGTAGCGGGAGTTTTTATATTTTCCACAAAAGAGAAAAAAAGGAGACAAAAGGAAAGTAGGGAATAGAATCAACATTTGAGACATTTGAGAGAAGTTCGTTATTGTATAATCTCATGGAAGCGTTGGTGCTACTAATCCAACGTGTGCCCCATGACGCTATTCGCCTGCATTTTTAGAAGCGCTGCCGCTGTGGCCGATTCCCCGGGATTTGACGCCTCGCGGCTGTACATCCCTTCATCAGTGAAATTAGAGATCTTAATCAAGACGGCTACGAGAACGTTGTCTAAGTCTCTGGGCTTGGAAAGCGTGAGTTCACATTCCAAGAATAAAGTTGCTGACAACGATGTGGATATTTAGAGAGGAAATTGGAAATTCATCGGCAGGTGCTCTCGTCCTCCACATGACCTCAGATTTGATCATTTCACGTCGTTTTCAAGACGAGAACGCCAAAGAAATGAATATCAAAATGTAAAACTCACGTGCAGGGCATGCAGAACTATTGTTTTTGCTAATTAAGCATATTGTTATGTGGCGTTCTCAGACCGTCACAACACCGTCACCTACTCTTCTCGAACGGTGTGTCCCTTCAGAGTTTATGAACAAGGGTTGTGAGACGGGGCCTAAGATATATCCTTAACTAAGAAGACTTGAAATTCTTACCATTTGGAGATGGAATTACAAAGTAAGAACTTTCGCTTCCGAACCTGCGACCTCCCGCACGAAAGTCCATTACACTTATCCAAGGATTATTAATACACATTCCCTGCCTAAACAATAGTGTTTATCAGATGACAGTTGATACCTTTCGTTGCATGGACAGTCATAGTGTTGGGACACGAGTGAGAACAGCTGTGTATTTCCAGTAAGCACTCGTTAAGGTCTGGAATAAATAAGGTATAATCACGCATTTTCATTTAATCTTCAGGTTTATTAAATTCCCGCTGGCAGAGGAACGGGACTTCCGTTCCAGTTGGTACTGTACGGCTTGAGGAGTACTGCCAGTTGAAGACCGTCGCCCAGGTATAGCTTAATAGGGAACTTAAGCAGAGATGACGATGACGTCACAATATAAATTTGCGTCATTGTAATCACTTCTTGACTATTTGAACCTCTTTAATATGACAAGGATGTGGTAGTTCCTTAACAATGACACTGGTCGGAACGTGGCTTAATTTAGGAGAGAAAATAATAATCTAACCTCAAGTGCTGACGTTCTTCATAAAACCGTTGCAGACGATGGCAAAGAAACGGACAAAAGGGAAAAACGCACTTGCAGGGCGTGCAAAGCTATCGCTTTTGCCCACGAAATATGCAAATTTGCGACGTTCTCGTTGCCGTGGCCGTTGTTAATGCTTAAAGTTCCCTAATTTGTGAAGCCCTGCAAGAGGTTGTTGGTGCCTTTAAGATGCCTTGACCAACGAATTCATATGATACAAGGCAGAGACTAAGCAACTTACCCATTGTTTTATACCCATTTCTTCGTCCCACTGGGGCACCAACCCACGAACTCCCGCAAGACATTCTGGTTCTTTAGCAACAGAAAAAAACGAATTCATTAGGAAACTGAACTATATATTTACGCAACTTCATCTCACGTCTTGCGTTTTAATAAAGCACTATGGCCTCGAAAAAGCGCCAGATAACTTACAGCATCCATTTATTTATTTACCATCACAATGTTCCCGGTCTTTGTTGAGCAAAAAATCAACTCCGGAAATTGCAAGGATAGCTGCCATGATAATTAACACAATGTTGCTCTCATCATGCCTGTTATTACTGCATTAATCGACGTATAAATGGAAATTGGAACCAATCAGTGAATTCCAATAATAGAGTTTGCAAACCAGTCTTCACTAAACAAAACTCGTTGATAAAATTCCACAAACGGACAGAAAATGGTGATGATGACAATGTCACCTTCGTTGAAACAAAAATATTAATCTTCAAATCCCTTGCCCAACACGTTTTGGTTGAACAGCCCCAAATTAGAAGCAGCGTTTCAGAGCTCCTAAACAACGGCGGGTAGGGAAAGGAAGTTGGTAAGTAGTGAGGGGGTTAGTTTTGATTCCTCGAATCTGGTTGCACTGAAAATTTTTCTCGAAGGTTTTGCTCCAGATTTGAGTTTTCGCTCTATTAATTTAGGAGAAGCCATCAATTTCCATGTTCGGGCATCGAACTCATTCAGAATTTATATCAAGTTCTTGATTGGAATCTATCCCAAAAACTATAAGAAGCGAGTCTTGTCTTCACAATGCCAACCTCTTTTTGGACGCGGGCTCTCCAAAATCATGATTATATCCTGTAATACCGCTTTCGCACAGCACCCTGTGAAGAAGGCGAGTAAATTCGTTTTCAGTCATGACGGGATAACCCAAAGGGAGGGGAAGCGGAGGAGGGAGGGGCGAAGGAATAACTGAAAAGGAAATCAGTCCAAGGAAGGAAGAGAGCCTACCACCACCGAAACACCGTCCGGATGTATGCTCTACCCTTTTAAGTAGGAGATAACCGGTGTTGAAGAGGTCCCTGGGCTAATAAATATCATACTCCAAATGGTAAATTAAGGGTACGATACCTTCACAATGTCAGCCATTTCATACGAGGGTGTAACCATGGTGACACATACATTGGTGACCACTATCCGGGAGAATGACACAATAATGTTAGCAGTCATATTTTCTTGCTGGGCATTCATCATTGTACCCTTCGTATTTACGTGGAAAAAATACAGTTCACTGGAAATACACACAATATACAGGTTCTTTTGGGATTATTTTGGCGCAAAAAACCTACAAGGTACACACACCAGCTACAAAGAGGAATCAGGACCACACTGAGCATTTTCTCAGGTAATAGACAATTCCTTTATTGAGACAAAGAGTATCTTTGAAAACCACCTTAACCCTAAACCTATGAAGGAGAAAACGGAACAGTTTCATAAGAATGTCCCCAACGTATTTCCAACAGTAAAGTCCCCCACACTGTCATCTCTAAATATAAAAATTGCATTGGTGTTGCATCTCCGCGATTTTCCCAATTCTTTTGATTTGTAGAAGTTGTGTCGTGATAAGTTCAGTAATTGTGCTACCACTAAAGATATAATTTGTACAACACCGGAAAAGAGACCAGCAAAAAAATGTCCAATAGGGACTTGTAAGACGTGCATGATTTGCGGGCAGCACTTGTTTTGTTATCCATTTAAAGCAGGGGACAACAACTTCATTTAAAACTGAAATGATAATTATTTTGATAATTCTAAAATTTCGGAAAGTTTGAAAGGGTGTACTCTCACCACTTGCCCCGGAGCTTCCTTCATTTTACATTTCTGATTCATTCGTTCGCTTCTCCCTGAGGCTTCTTTAGGTTACTTTCTCTCGCTCTCTCTCCCAAGCAAGTTTGAGAAGCTTGCTCACCACCCGTATCGTGGTTTAATTTTGAAAGCGGGTGTGATGGTTACACGCACTTTTAAAAATATACCACGAGAACATGCTATTGTCTTCCAGGTAATAAAGGCAAGGAAAAGAGAGGAAGTTTTTTTTTTTTTTTTTTTTTTTGTTGGTGTCAGTGTCCCTTATGTAAATTGTGTTTAAATTGGTGATACGGACCGCAAATTATGCAAGACAGAGGTTGATGAAATTGCAGTTGTTGGCAAGCAAGGGAATTGTGAACCGTTGTTTGGTGGCAATTTCAAGGTAACAGGTTACAAAGCACTAGGGACCGTTTTTTCAAAAGCCGATTAACGCTAATTAACCAACGCTGATATTCGGAAAAGTTTACATTGGAAGAAGTCAATCTCGAATAACAAAAATAGGCAAAGGAAAGCTTACGCTAAAGCTTACGCTAATGTACTATTGTAGGTTAGCTTCGGTTTTAGACTTCAAAGAAAGTGGTAACACTTGAATTGGGAATTACACAGTTTTATCGAGTTAACTTTGGTCATATTTGTCATAATACACATTTAAAAACGTTTGAAGAATGATGTCTATTTCAATACATATATAGTTACTTACCCTCTAATCTTCTTTATCATCAAATGTAACGAGCTCTTTTCATAATATTGTTTTTGCTTGTCAAGCTGACTTTATTTTTCGATTCGGATTGTTGAATTCAGAAAATTGGGAAAATAGCGTGATATACAGAGCTAAGAATTGATCGACCTCCCCTAGGAATGAACTGCAAGCAATCACTCAACCTCGGTCCCAGGGTCTCTCCTCTTACCTTCCCCTGGAGCGGGACAAGCGCTGATGTTCCGGAATTTTCCATGTTCCTGGGGTGCTTACCATTCGCCAAAAAAAAAAGAACCGGTTGGGGTGACCGGTTGGTGACCGTTGCATAATGGTTTTCACTAACCTATTTTAGCTTGTGCCCACGCGTTCTCTTCCAGCTGTTTCGAATTGATGCTAAATTTCAATTGGTACAGACAGAAGAGCGGTACTGGAAATAACAACTCGGGTAAATAGAGTCCTAAAGAGTGACGTCATAAAATCTAAATTTGTGAAATTATGGGCTTTTTCAGGGAATTTTGAAAAAAACAACATTCAAAAGGCCTACTCACCAAAAATTAGCATTTTAGCGCGAATTGTCAGTTCATAACATTAGGAACCGAGTCAAATTTACAAGGATTTGTATGGAGTCATCAAAGCAAAACAGGACTAGCATCTTCTAGAAAATTTGCGCCATAATGCTAGTTTTTGGCAACTAGGTCTTACAGACGTTATTCTTTTAAAATATCCCAACAAATCCCATAATTTCAAAATTTTAATTTTTATGACGTCACCACTTTAGAAGTCTATGGTGAGGGAAATTTGGGTTTAACCGATCCGACCTGTCGAAGTGGACCACCCCTTGAGGTGCTTCTGTTTTTCCGGAATTTTCCCGGTTGGACCCAACCGGACCAGACCTTTCCATTTGACTTCCAACCAAAATTTCCGGAAATTTTGACTTAATGGTAAGCACCCCTGGTTTTACCAATGCCTAGCCTGCTCGCACGCTCTCCGAGAGACTAGCGCAGTGAGAGAGCCTGCTCGCAGGCTAAGTAATGCCCGTTCCAATTGGTGCACCTGTATTCAAAGGACGACTTTTCTTTTTCACGCATAGCTTCTTAGGAAGCAAATTAATTTGTTTTGTTTGTTTGTTTTCTCTCGGTTTAGCTCATGGATATGACGTAGTCTTATCGATGAGGTGTTGCAGCGACCCTTATGGCCCTCACTCCATCCCTCACTCCACCCAATTAACATATGTATTTATTGAACTCCAATTAAACATTTTTCCTGTACCGTTCCATACTAAGTTTCAATTTTGTCCTAGAGTTTTAATGGGCCTAACTGCGGAAGGTTTTAGGGGGTAGTAGAAAGGTGCTGTGGAATATGAAGATTAACTGCCTCGGATACTTTTTTGTCCCGTCCTCAAAAAAAAAAAAAACATGCCTTTGTGGAGTTGGAAAATGGAAAGTTGATATCATAATCATAAAGGTGATACTGAACGAAATGTTATATGAAATGAATCATATACTGAACTGCGGATATGAAATCAGGTAAAGCTATAATCGTCGCATTTATGGACGCAATTTTAGCAATTGCGTAGAGAAGCCTAAAAAATTCAGGACTTCAACGGGAATTGAACCCGTGACCTCGCGATACCAGTGCGACGCTCTAACCAACTGAGATATGAAGCCCCCATACGTTGGGAGCTTGTCATTTGTGAGTTCTAATTTTCCCGTAAGGAATAAATCAATGAACGAAATGATAAAATTGCTTCCATAACGATAACATTGCGTCCTTAACTGCTAGGATCATAGCTTTACTTGATTTCATATCCGCAGTTCAGTATATGATTCATTTCATATATCAATTCGTTCATTGATTCATTCCTCGCGGGAAAATTAGAACTCACAAATGACCAGATCTCCACGTCAGTAGCTTCATAGCTCAGTTGGTTATTGTGTCGCACCGGTATCGCGAGGTCACGGGTTCAATTCCCGTTGATATGATATGATATGATATGATATTTTATTATTTATGCACGGTAAAATCATCAGCTAAGATTACAAACAATGCTAAAATCTAAATTACAAAAGGTAAAATTTTAAAATGATTACAATAAAATACAATTAAACTATATTAATTCTAAAGCTGCTTTCCATGAATGCCGTGCTTTATACTAAAATATGTCTTTAATCAGATTTTTGAAAAGCCCAAGAGACTCTGCTTGTCTCGCTTTGAGGGGTAAGCTATTCCAGACAGTAGCACCTCTATAGCTGAAGCTGTTTCTATAATAATTTGTCCGCGGAAACGGAACATTAAGCTTTCTTTCAGAGTCTCTTAAACTATAAACAGATTCGCGGTTTGTAAATTTAGAACATAGATATTCCGGTGCTAGCCCCTGGAGACACTTATAGACCATTGTGGCCAGCGCAATTTGTTGCTGGCTAACTAGATTTTTCCAGCCTAAAATTTTGAATAGCTCGCTAGCATTTGCATCAAAATTAGAGAAGGTCAAAACTCTGGCTGCTCTATTTTGCAGTTTTTGTAATTTGTCATGTAACGTGATACCACAGTTTCCCCAGACGACATTGCAGTAGTCAAAGTGCGGTTGAAGTAAAGCGTGATAGATAGAGCGCAATGTCGTCTGAGGAACGAGATGCCTTATACGTTTGAGGGCTCCAATTCCAGAAGCTACTTTCTTTGTCAGTTTATCGACATGGCTACTCCGGTTAAGATTATTATCAATAAGCACGCCCAGGGATTTAGCAACGAAACTTGAGTGATAGGAGCACCATTAATCTCGGGAATTGGAGGATTTGTGAGAGCATACAACCTCTGCCTTGATCCAATCAGCATAAATTCGGTTTTTGTCATGTTCAGGGTAAGTTTGTTTGCTATCAACCATTTTTTAACATTTTCTAGATCATGGTTAAGTCTTGATTCTATGTCGCCTGTATTGTCACCCGCATATGTTAGGTGGGTGTCATCTGCGTACATCCATGGCACACAATTCGTTAGACAGTTTGGCAGATCATTGATATATAGCAAAAACAACAATGGACCCAAAATAGTCCCTTGAGGAACGCCGCAACTTAGTGAGCAAGTTTTAGAAAGTGATCCATTAATGGAACACTTTTGAGTGCGGTTGTCCAAATAGGACTTAAACCAGTTGTAAGAAATGCCATGTATGCCGTAATTATTTAATTTAGATAAAAAGAACGTTGAAGTCGTGAATTTTTCAGGCTTCTCTTGTTAAAATTGCGTCCATAACTGCGACGATCATAGCTTTACTTAAAAGGTGATACTGTGAGAAAAATGAACGTGGAATTTATGAAAGCCAAGACAAATTATCGACATTGGTCTACATTCGCTTGGGTTCCATTTCGACGCATTGTCGTCGGAATGAAGAACGTAACAGGAGATGGCTGTGGTATCATGTACAAACTTAGGCAAGAATCTCATTGCGTTGCATGGCATTGATTTCGTTTAAAAAATCACAGACATATATTTATCGGAAACTGTTTCATTCTGCACAAATAGATTCACATTGACGCTATCAAATTCTGAAATAAAATCGTCAGGCTTTCTATATTAATATGAGGTCGAAGATGACCTAAAACTAAATCCTTTTACAAGTTACCAGTTTCATATCGTTCTTGTTTTTCAAAATACACCATTTTGACTTTGAGAATTGTCACTTTGCTTGACACCATGATAATCACACTGAAAAGGTGTCTTTCGTTAGGATTCTCTGTTTCAAGTACATTTAACAATTATTCCATGAGCGCGCATTGGTTATGATGAGATTGATAAAAGCGTAGCGCCCAGTTGAGTACATTTTGTATAACCAGTCTCATATCCAACAATCGCGAATGGAATAATTGTTTTATTAAATTACTTAAACTCCAAAAGTTTGGAAGTACGAAATACAAGCGAAAAAAGCGACAAAATCCGACTGAAATCGAAAAAACTTGATGAAGATGCGATGTTGTGTAATACCGGTAACTTGTGGTCGGGCACGCGCAGCCTCGTTACAAAACATTTCTTGCCTTTTTGCGTACTTCTAAACGTCGGAATTGATCCAAACTTTCCACAATAAGGTTTTCTTTGCTTTATTCAGAGAGAAATTTCGCTTTCCGGTGAAAAGTAATTTAGCTTAGCGACGCTTAGCGCAATCAATTGCCATTTAAGTTTAAACTAAGGTGTATGAGCTGATACACGAAAAAT
>NC_090873.1:43314924-43327424 GCF_036669935.1 Montipora foliosa
GTGCTGGATATTTAACAGTTATAGCGCGAAAGCGACCGTGATATCGCGTAATACTTAGCCGACGAGGCCAAAGGTCGAGTCGGCTAAAAATAGCCTTTTTCTCGGTTAGGTTTTCTCATTTGCATTACGATATAATCTAGCATGTATGTGAGGCAATTTTGAGCTATTTTCTAGTTTTAACCCGAAATTGCCTCGCATTCACGTTGGATTACATTGTAATGCAAATGAGAAAAACTAACCGTGAAGTGGGCTATTAGGCGATATCACGCAAGCTTGAGCGCTATAATTGTTTTATAATTCAACACATTGATAACAAATGAAAGATTTCGAACTTGTAACATTTTGTGAAGCGGCGTATACGTCGCCGAATATACGTCATGTAGACCAACGGATATCGACAGCTGTATGACCATATTTGGGCAGTGTATCAATGTGTTGAATTATAAATAATATTGTTATTCAACACGTGACAATGGCCAAATATGGTCATAGCGCGCTCAATAGTCGTCGAACGTACTTAACGTATATCCTGGATATGAAGTAATAGATAACCAACGAGGAGCGTAGCGACAAGTTGGTTACAATTATTATATATCCAGAAAGCCCGAGTAGAATAATTGTTTTATTAAAAACTCCAGGAACAGCAACTCTTCCTTGGTGTTCCCTGGGGTAGTGTTGTCAACAAAAGCATCGATTTCTGCCTCGGTCAATTCCGGTCCAAAACGGCTTTGTCGGCCATTTTTTCTCAGAGCTGCAAAAATGTTTTCAGGACGCTTTATCGATGCCGCGTTCCTTGACCATATTAGGTACAGCATGTACATAAACTGATAGCCAGTGTCCGGCGAGCTAATGAAAATGCTGAAAATCTGATATCCGTAGTTCAGTTTTAATGATAGGCAAGAGTTAATGAGTAGGAACGAAAAACTGCCTTATATTCCCGCCGCGGCGTTGCTAGTTCTGAGATGTTGGCACCAAGATTGATCAGGTAGCGCCAGTTTGGTCGATCGCTGGCGTGGGATTCCCAACTTTCCCAGTTGATGTTCATAGCCTTGAGAGAGGAATTGAGGACATCCTTGAATCTCTTTTTCGGACCGCCTGCATTTCTTTTGCCTGTTGAGAGCCCGCCATAGAAGAGCTGTTTTGGAATTCTGTAGTCAGGTAATCTGTGCAAGTGTCCGGCCCAGCGAGGTTGGCTTCTCTGTAGAAGAGCATGGATGTATGGTAAGTTCGCTCTCTTTAGGACCTCTGTGTCGGGAATTTTCTCTTGCCACTTGATTTTAGAATTTTACGTAGTCTGTATGGAAATGCTGTAGTTTGCGTGCATGTCTGCTGTAGACTGTCCAGGTTTCACATGCATACAGGAGAGTGGTGAGGACAACCGCGTTATAGACTTTGAGCTTGGTTGCTAGAGTTATACCTCTTCTATCCAAGGCTATGTGTCTGAGCCTGCCAAATGCTGCACTGGCTTTTGCAATACGGTTGTTGACTTCATCGTCTATATTGACGTAGCGAGATAGTGTGCTGCCAAGGTATGTGAAGCTGTCAACCGACTGCAGTTTGGTACCCTTGACTTTGTTGTTAGGCTCTTTGTAAGATTGTGAGGTTGTAAGATTTGTAAGGTTGGTGCATCACTTCCGCCTTCTTTAGTGCTGATGGTAAGATCAAAGTTGTCACATGCCCCTGAGATTTTGTCCATAGTTTGCTACGATTGCTCTTCAGTAGTAGCGATTAGGGCACAGTCGTCAGCAAAGAGAAGATCAAGTATCTTTGTTAGGTGTACTTTGGTTGATCCTTTCAGACGTCTCGGATTGAAGAGTTTGCCATCAGTTCTGTACCGAATTTCAAGACCAGGATCTTCGTCAGTGAATGCATCGGAGAGCATTCACTGACGATGGAAAACAGTGTCGGAGCCAGAACACATCCTTGTTTTACTCCATTGCTGACGGGAAATTTATTTGAAGTTTCGTCTTCAAAGCAATTTTGGCTGCGTAATTCGTCTTTGTCATACTATAGAGTGAATACAATATCGTACGTTTTCACACCCTCCGTTTCATTGTTAAAGCTCTGAAAGCAGCTGTACGTTTCTGTTAGAGGTAATCAACCGACACTGAACAATTTAAAACACATGCAGTCGTAAGCGCTCTAGGCTCTGTTGTTAATAAGTATACAGTTCCCTCTTTAAACAACCTTTGCCGTGTTTCGGAGTTAGAGAAGCTTACACTTGCTTATTGACATTGTCCGACTTAATTAATTCAATTTTCAAGTCACTTTTCATAGTTTCAATGTTAAAATTGTGTTTCTGTAGTAGCTCAAGTCTGGTAAAAACGGCATCATCATATAAAGGGAACGAAATACGTGTTAGCATGTTTATACACAAACTTTATTAAGGCAACAGGAGCCGACGACGATTGTTCTTTAGTAGGGTATCACAGACAAATCTGACGATAGGGTAGGGCATTTGAACACCATTTTGACCCGAGGGGGCGGGAATTTGAACGATCCAATATTCAAAAGTTCAAATGCCCGGGCTTTTCCCGGGGGGGTGGGAGATGTTGAAGTTTCGAGTTAATCGGCGCATAAGCCAGTCATCCAACCATACAGTCATTTATCCAGTCTGAAAATCAGCAAGCTTGTAAGCCATTAAGTCAATTAATCAAGTAGTCGCCCCCTCAGTGTCAGTCAGTCAGCCAGTCATTCAGTTAATAAATCTAGAAACCTTCGCTTTATGTATCTCCCCGCAAAATGACCCATTCATTAAACATTCCAGTGAAATTACCCGTGCAATTTCTAAGATCCGCTATTAGCCTGTATTCCGATTGACAGCTGCATCTAAAGCTGCCTGCAGTGTTGTGGCTTCCCAAAATGCTCTCATCGACATCTAAAAGGAAAGAAAGAAGAAGAAAAAAACTAAATGACAATCATATACTAATTTTATGTCATGGCATCATAAGAATTAACAATATTTAGCCAAGTGCAAATCGGCGGACACGGGCATGGTGCAAGCTCCATGTTTACCGGTTGTCTCACGCATCACGCTCATTCGTTCATGTGTTTGGTGCTTCGCTGCTAGGCGAACTGGACAAGCTGCGGAAAAGTGTAAGAAGTAAGGTGATAGTCACAAAACGTGAAACTAACCGTTTCAAATTATTTTTCTTGGTTTGTGCTCAGACCTGGATACTGTAGATAAAGATGTCAGGAAACGCTGTTCAATGGCACGCTCTTTTAATATAACGATGCCCTCATTCTATAAGGATGGTGATATTTCTATTATGTAATCGTCTTTTGGTGTCAAACGTACAATTTTGAGACACGAAAATGACTGCTAACCTTTAATAGGTTGACTATTTGTACGCACAAATGAACGATGGCAAATAATTTACCTTGGCACGCCTTCCTATATCTTTCTCTATCATGTATCCGGTTTTATACTCGTCAAAATGTGACAGGATTGAAAATTTCGAGTTAGAGTACCTAATGTTGATTGGAGACAAACATTTAACTCCGCGATTTATATAGGCTTGTAGCTGGAGTTTGAGTTTAGAGATAGACTAGCAGTAATCAAGAATGCGTTCAATTCCTGTTTTGTCATCGAGGAGGCATTTGAAAGTAACTGTACATTTTGGGGAAAATATTTTGGCACGTTTTTCTAGCATTTATTCAGCTGTATATTTTGTACAAAATATTTTTGTACGTTTTTCTAGCATTTACTCAGTAATGAAAGTATCACACTAGAAGAGACTATTGTGCTCTTGCTAATCATTGTATTAAAAGCAATTATGGAATACATGTGTTACAATGCAATATCAGCTTCGTGGGATATGAGTAGCCTTTCTCGCTGGATAGGCAAACAGCAGGTAGTAACCCCGTCCCACAGGATTTGCCTTCCCTTGGGCAAGCCATAACACTACACATGGGATCGAGTTTATTTTTGCCAGAAAAAGATGGCGTGCAAACGCTGAAATAGTATGGCATGGAATGACGATCTTTAGCCGACGGAAACCCCGCGGAATTGACACGATTAGGCTGCGTTCTGATCGAACTCAATAAGGAATGTAAGGAATAGGGCCAAGATTTGTAAGTGCCCACAGCGTGGGTGATATTAATCCAATCTGTGACTTATGAAGCTATTCGCCGGCCTGTAACTTTGAGGAGAGCTACGCCTAGCCGATCCCGCGAAATTTGACGCCACGCATCGGTACATTCCTTCATCAATGAACTAAGGTGACGTATAACTAGGGGTCCATTTAGTAAGATCCTGAACCGCTCCTCAGAGGAATGGGCAGGTTTCCATTCGACCCTGACTCCCACGTGATGTGAGGAGCTGGTTGACTACGGGCTTTCCCATGAAATATCCCGGATTCTCCCCGAGTTGTGGTGAGGTATTTTGGCGCTTGCATTACTGTAATAAGGACTGTTTGATTAAAAAATAATAAAGAAAGTAAAAGGGATAAAAATCTTATCAAAGCTCTGTTACCTTCTAAACACACGATTGTTTGTTTGTTTTTTCAGGTCCATTTTAGTTTTTCCTTGTCAGAAAAAAGTCAGCCCTGGTATTTGATATTTCTAAATTGAGCTGGAAAGAGAGCTTTCCAAGGACAGTTAACTATGACTTTGAGATAATCGTAAAATCAAATGAAAAAGGTGGTTAGACTACAGTAGACTCGCAAAGAAGTAAAATAAACTTGTGATACTGGTGCATTCGACATTTTCTTTTGACCAGAACATGCCTGTTTCAGTCAGATCACTGTTACACTTACTCTCCAGTCCCACTACCACAGGGTGATCTTCATCTTTTTAATTAGGAAACCCATCTCTGTTATATCTGAGGAAAAAGTACGACATTTACATTGTACGGTCTTAAATGGAAGGATAAATTGACAGACGAGGAGCTTTGATGGCATTCTTTTTGGATGGTATTGGGGGAAGGAGGAGCAAATTCTGACATGACACCGGGGTTTTCCATCAGCACTTTTGACACGTGGGAATCATGTGACAAAGAAAAACTAAGCCAACACCATGACATTAACGTGTTCGTCCATGTAATGGTCTTAATTTGTGGACTAACACTCCTGGTTCTGGTCTGAATGAGGTGAACGTGCATCCTGAGCGAGAAAGTCCTGCATGTCGTGCTCTTGTAGTCGAGCGCATTTCAACCAGTGTTTATTAATTGTTTATTTATTGAGCAAATAATCTGACGATATTCAGGAAAGTAACTCTCTAGAGCATTTATATACATTGAGAAAACAACATGTACAATGAATTCAGGGCTTGAAATTGCGACTCAAAATTGAGTGCCGGCGACTAGATTTTCAGAACTGGTCGCCAGCAAGCTAATCACGCTTTGTCTGATAATCCATGATGAAATCGTTCAGAACTGGTAGCTAGAACGAGACTCACCTTCCTTTCCCCATTAAAATAATACAAATGTACTTCGATACTTCGATCACCACGTTTACTAGGCGCCATATTGTTTCAGTGGCTTCATGGGATCGTTGGCGCACTTAAACACCGTGTGCTTCTTGCCGGTTACGTGAACTTTGCGCCCGAAAGACGAAGATTCAGCAAGAAGGTTGATTGAAAATTTAAACCCATCGTCTGTTGTGAATGCTGAAAACGTAGATTTAGCCATATTACCGAAGGATCTCCTCGGAACAAGCCTGATATTGATAATATATTGATAATGAACCTGGACGTCGCATATTTGAAATTTGCATGGAACCTTCAAAAAGCTACCTGTACCCTTAACGTAAAGTGGGTTGGAGAACTTGTCCCCTCTGTTAGAAAGCGAACATCTGAAAAATTGACTGCACAAGGTGATTAATAAATGGAGATAAATATCGGTAGAAAAGTACGTTAAGAAACAAGTTCCTCTGATTCTAGAGGCTACTGAAACCGTATACAAGCCGCTCCTTTTATTTTATCTCGGTCGGAGACTGGTACGAGCATTGTGCGGGTTGAGTGGGGGCCTAGGCCTAGCAATTGTAGTATTGCGTTTACTCGCGATAAAGGTAAGTTACTTGCCACGCAAGCTGTAGGAGAATAAAGAACTACGTTTTAAAGAGGTGAAAAGCATTGCCAAGGATAAAGGACCCATGTTTGCCTTGCTATGGAAAACACAAACTGAGCTTTGCTCCATTTCAAATAACTTTAAAGAACACCATCACCAAACTAAAGACAAAGCCGAAAACAGCAATGGCTTTAGAGATCTTTCTCGTGCTGTCTTTTTTTTTTTTTTATTTCGGTGCTTTTGAACAATTATGACTTTCTTTGCATGCAAATTTGGCGACCAAAATTTATGATCTGGCGACCAGATTTTCGCCATTAGTCACCAGCTGACACTGGAGCAAAAAAGTTAATTTCAAGCCCAGGAATCAGATCTATTCGATGTTAAGCAAACTGTGTACGAGCAGGGACATGACGAAAACTTGCACCAATCCGCTGCCGCTACGGTAACGCAACAAGACAATAACATTATTAATGAGATTTTGATGAGAAATACACAACTGAAATGAGTTTAATAAAGGAATAAATACGTTTTTTCACGAGGTTAATAACATTATTAATGAGAATTATTATTAAACTGCAGTCGGCAGAGTTGCATTGAATAAAACAAAAACGTAAATACCGCGGACAAAAAGAGAAAAACTGGTACCAGTCCGTAAAAGAAGCAAGGGCCATTAAAGTATAATTCCTCCTGAGGAACTTGACAACTTTTTATGTCATTTCTTCGCCAAAGTCAGTTTTTCTCGACTGGACGTTTACTTGGAAACCGAGATCATCTTCGTTAATATCTCTGTACACCTAATAAGAAAGAATTTTCTGACGTTCCAGTTTGTTTTCCTTACATGTAATGCCAGTGTTTGAAATCAGAAGGCACGTGACCTTGAAGCGTGTAACTAGCAGCTCTTTTCCTTGGAACAAAGTTGGGGATTTTAGGACACCACTTTTATGCCCAAATATGAACAAAGATAAGATCGAAGCTGCACGCGCGGGAAAGTGCACGAGCTGCGTTGCATCCAAAACAAGGACATTTTAAATTCAAAAAACCCCAGCTCCGAACAACAGTTAAAAGCGTCAAGGTTATTATGAGCTTCTGTCGAAACAAAATGCACGAAACTTTGCTAGACGATTCGATTGACAGGTTTGACAAGTTTTCGTTTTCGACCAATCAACTGTAAAGTAAAGTAAATCGTTTATGAAAAAAACCACAACTTGCAGCTACAAGTTGAATTACTTGTGTTATATACAGCATGTTTAAAAATTCAACTATAAAATTCCTGACTAAATTAGTATTAATTTTCTATTTACAATTGCTGTTTAATTGCAAAGTGCATTATGAAAGTATTTTCACATTCGGGATTGAAAACATACGCCTAGTCCTAAAATTATATCTCTCACTTTCATTGTGCGCGGGAAGCAGGCCAGCTATTTTATGCTGGTCACTCTCTACTATTTGTTTAAACAGACTGCTACATAATTCCTCACGTCTATGGAAGAGTGTTTTTAAACCCGCATCTTCCAGGGCCTTGCTATACGAAACCTCTGGGAATAGGATCCTTAAGACTCTTTTCTGAACTCTCTCTATTTGGTCGGACAAATAGGCAGGCAAATTAGTATGGAAGGCCTGACATGCATATTCCAGAACGGAACGTATGCACCCACAATAAAATAGAATTAGGGACTTACGGACTATGCCAGCGCGCTTAAGTTGCTTAAGCAAGTAAATTCGTCGGGACGCCTTCATAGTAATATCATGTACATGATCGATCCATTTAAGGTCATTCCTTACAGTGGCACCTAATATCTTAGCTGATTTTACAATTTCAAAAGCATTACCATTAGCCTCAAGAGAAACAGTGTCCAAGGCTCAATTCAATAAAACTTTTACACCGTGTAATTTACAAGTGTAGCTATTGTTCTCAGACTCTAAAACAATGGCTACACTTGTAAATTACATGTATAAAAGTTTTATTGAATTGACCCCAAGTTATTTTTCCTTCGAAAGTCTATTAAAATGAGTTCCTTACTCTTAAGTGAGTTCAGTTTGAATCTATTGTCGTTAGACCATCGAAGGACATCATGTACTGTATCTTTGAGCACTGAAGCACCAAACTTGGGGACAATTTCCGAGACCGTGGTGTCGTCAGCGAATTTCCTCATGGAAGAGAGGGCATTGTTCGTTGTGAGGTCTTTGATCATGACCAAAAAGAGCCATCACGGGCCAATCCGGGTTCCCTGTGGAATTCCAGCCGGGACTGGTTTGAAATCCGAAAAGCAATCAGATTTCAGCTTTATACGTTGATATCTGCTTCGCAAAAAGTCCGCCACCCAGTTGACAGCAGTGGGTTTTACTCATGATATAGATTGGCGATCAGTAAATTGTGGTCTACAAGATCGAAGGCTTTCTTGTAGTCCAGGGCCCAGTTGTTCAAAAGCCGATTAACGCTAATCCGAGATTAAAAATTAAGCAAGGAGTTTTTTCCTCTACTCCCAAATCCTGTTCAACGCTGAAATTCGGCAAAACTTTACATTAGAAGAAGTCAATCTTGAAAAAGAAAAATAAGCAAAAGAAACTGTCACCAAAACGTTGAAAACATGAAACAAAAGTTTACGCTAATTCTGGATTAAGTTAATCGGCTTTCGAACAACCGGGCCCAAGAGTGCTACTCTAACATGGGCGCCAGTCCCATCAGTGGCTTCAGACCAGTGATGCAGCATGGAGATGAGTGCAAATGTAGTGCTTGAATCAGGAATAAAACCAAATTGGTTAGGATCCATACATTCGAGCATCAAGGGTTTAAGAGCTCAGTCGATGACATATCCCTCCGCGACTTTGGACAATGTATATGTTAAAGATATGGGTCGCAGGTCTTTGTTAAAGTCTTCAATAGACGTAACCTTGGGAACGGGTGGAACATCCGCTAGTTTCCATATACGTGGGACTTAGGATTCTCGGAATGATTGATCTAACATCTCGGTTAAAGCTGGAGCTAGTATATCAGAAAACTCTTTCAGCACCCAGTTTGGCAGGTTGTCAGGCCCTCCTGCTCTAGACGCACTAATCTTGCTTAGGCGTGCTGCAATAGAATCGACTGTCACTTGAATAGGCTCGTCATCTTCTCATAAGACCATGGCCTCATCGGATAGTGGATTGTACTCTTGCATAACACCGACAAAAGCCTCCTTGATTTTATCAGCGAGGTCTCGGTCAGTGCAGTCCGTGTGTATTCTTAAAATGGACCTTATGTCTTTCCGTGCACTATCACCATTTCCACAGAGCTGTTTAACTTCACGCCACCAATCGCGGGGGCGCGTGTCCTTTAAGTCACGCACCTTGTTGTCATAATAAATCGCCTTTTCCTTTCACTATTTACTTTGTTCCTAAGCAATTTGAATAGGAACGTGTCACCAGATGCGAAGGCTTGCTGTCTTTTCTGAACAAGCCGTTTTAGATCAGCATTTATCCAGGGTCCGTCTGTTTGGTGAACTTATACTGATCGCACAGGCATAATTGTGTCAAGACCATAATTGATGATCTGCGAGACAGCAGCCAGCTTATCATCGCATGACTCATTTTGACTCAGTGCAGTGTCCCACGAGAACTCGTAAATACAAGCGTACAAAACCTGGCTCCAGTTGTTTAAAAGGTGGATAACGCTATCCACCGGAAAAATCACTATCCATTGGATAGCGCAATTGATTTCGCGATTACTTATCCACTGGATAGTGATTTATCCGGTGGATAGCGTTATCCATCGTTCGAACAACTGGGGCTGGACGGTAGCTCGCTGAATAGTCACGTAACATAGTTCGTCACGCGAGAAAGCAAGTTATAAGTTGAGCTTTACGTTTCTTCTTTTTCCTGACTGAGTTGAATAATAAATCATTTATTAGATGATTTAGTGTGTAGCGTAAGGTAAAGTCTGCTACGTGCCTAGAAGGCCCATCAGGCCGGCACTTATCTCCGGTTTCTGTAGCATGAAGCGACTAGGAATAATTCTACTCCCCCCTGGATGGGATGCCAGTCCATCGCAGGGATACCCCAGCATTAAATTCGCCGGTACCCATTTATACACCTGGGTGGAGAGAGGAACCGTGAAAGGAAATTGTCTTGCCCAAGAACACAACACAATGTCCCCGGCCAGGCCCCGAACCCGGACCACTCGATCCGGAGTCGAGCGCACTAACCACGAGGCCACCGCCAAAATACAGCGAAACTCGTAAAAATATCCCATGATACTACACACTAAATCGTCCAATGAGTCTTTAACGAGGAAAATAAATGTTCTTTCGATCGAGCGGCACGCATTTCAGTGTATTTATTCGTCGTACTTTGTAAAACAACTACGGCAGATAACCAAATTTGCGATTTGACGCATAACGTGAATAAGCACTTAATGACTAGCCCCAAGGGAAACAGTGAGTTTTGTTTCCCCGTTGCGAAGCCGAGGGGAGCCTTGAGGTTCGAAGGGAAACAAAACTCACTGTTTCCCATGGGACCAATCATTAAGTGTTTTGTTATACCTCCCAGCTCAAAATAGAACTGTTTTGCTCAGTTCTTGGAAGCTCTCGTCCAAATATTGCTCCTTGCAGAAGTCTCTCAACGTTTTCACGGCCTTGTGGTTGTTAGTAGACTTCGAAAATTTAAGTATTTTGTCTTGCTTAGATTTAGGGTTAAGTTATTTGAGCACAACCAGTCATGAATAGCTGGCAATTGCAATTCAGATTTGATTTGTTGAAACACTGCAGTATATCTAAAGCCTTACCAGTCACGGTTAAGCCAAGTATCATAGGCAAATAATATTATAGAGAACTAGTTAGTTGCATTAAGAGGATCATTTATGTAAATAGGAAAAGAAATGGACCCAAAATCGAACCCTGAGGTACACCTGAGTTTATCAAAAGAAGATCTGATTCAACGCCATTTGTAAACACCTTTTGCTTTCTTTTCCTTAAGTAGGTCCTAAACCACGGATTTGCATTGCCTCCTATACCATATAGATAAATTTTTGATAACAAAATAGAGTGATTGACCGTATCAAACGCTTTACTTAGATCTCGAAAGGGAGATACTGCATAAGATGCTTCATCAAGGGCTTTTAGTGTCCACAATTAGCTTTTAGCTAAATACCCTGACACTTTAATAAAGTTTATGTATGTATGTATGTATGTATGTATGTATGTTGTATGTATGTTCATCTATTGAATCTACTAAGCAGTCAACTGTAGACTCAACAGATCTAAAGCCATATTGTTTAGACACCAGAATATTTATAGTAGCAAAATAAAAGGCTAATTGATTAAGAATGCATCTCTCAAATATTTTACTTATTGCCGAAACTACTGATATTGGTCGATAATTATTGCAAGCGGATCGACAGCCCTGCTTAAAAATAGGTATAACTTTTAAAATGAGCAATCTCAAGCCATCTGGAAACACTTCAAATTTAATTGACAGATTTATGATATGAGTCAGTGGAGATGACCCTTCTACAAGGGGTACCGTCTAAGAAAGGTAACCCTTGCCTATTGTATTTTCCGGTTTGGTTTACACGAGAGGTAGGGTCACCCTAGGGGTAGGGTCACCCTATCTGCTTGGAAGGGTAACCCTCCTAGGGGGGCCAACTTTTTGCCATGTAAACACTTGAGGTAGGGTCACCCTTTTAGAGGGGTCAACTTTTGTGGGATCGGATTACTGTCAGATTGCCGCGAA
Source organism: Montipora foliosa (assembly GCF_036669935.1). NCBI lineage: Eukaryota > Metazoa > Cnidaria > Anthozoa > Scleractinia > Acroporidae > Montipora > Montipora foliosa. The sequence goes on from NC_090873.1 coordinate 43,326,638, forward strand.
AGTCTGTAATGGCTTAGTACGCGTGTAAGCCCAGGGAATATTTTCGCCGTTCTGTGCTGGCCAAATCGAACAGAGTTCGGAACAGTCGGAGGACAACAGTGTCACCTATTCGCGAAAAGACCTAGATGATGATGACGATGAACCAATTGTCGACGAGAGCACGAGGGAAAGCAGCTCGACTCGGAAAGATGTGATCAAAAAGTGGTCATGGACATCGGAAGCAGTGCAGATGATACAGGGGCACCCAACGTCAATTTTCGGAAAATATCTGTTCGGAAGACGATTATTTGAGATATAGAATTTTCGGATCATTTTTTGTAAAATTTCTTGCTTGCCTGCCTGTCCTAGGATTTTCGATCATCTAAAAAAGGGTATAATTGCCCATTTTTAAAGGATATTTTCCCTAAAAAGATCACCTAGAATTTTCGGGAGCCTTTTTTCTGGCTGAAATTTTCGAAAAGGTAAGTTTTGATCCCTATAATTTTCGGATCACTAGACTCTCAGCTAGGAAATCCGAACAGATGAAAATATGCCTTTATCTACCGTTTAAATACTAAAATACGTTTAACAATGCTATGTGTAAGTGGGTTTGAACTATATTCTCGTTGGGTGCCCCTGATGATACTCCTGAAGTACATTACAGAATTCAAAACCAAGTGCGAGTTTAACGGCGTGGACTTCCAGGCCGATCTATCCACAATATATGCCGAAATACGCCGATGCATGGTGGTGGAGCCGGGAAAAGAACTTAAGGATATGAAAAGCGAGGAATATGAATTTTACCGGA
>NC_090873.1:43332424-43339924 GCF_036669935.1 Montipora foliosa
CCACTTCTTTAGATTGATTCTTCGATATGCACCTTTATTATATGACTAGCACCGTGAGCGGGAAAGATGAACCAAATCCCGCGCTGTGACTGGCTACCCGAGCGGGCAAGATGCAACTATTTCTCGCTTCGTTCCGCAATATCAATGATCTTTTTTTTTTTTTTTTTTTTTGTTTCATCCTATGAAATAAATCCTTTATTGACTAAGCTTGTTAGGTCAAGATGGCTGGATATTGGCCTCGTTCTTTTTTTTGCGTCTTTATGGACGAAAAAGGACTTGACCAATATCCAGCCATCTTTACTGAACAAACATGGTCAATAACCCATGTTTTCGGATTCGAGCACTTTACTGCCGGATTTCAAAGATGACACGGCAAAACAGGTCACTAATTATCTGCTATAAAGCTCGCTGCGCCGTCTACGTCTATATCATTTCCTTCAGGTTTTCGCTGGAGTAAGGATCAGGCTTTGAAAGACTAACCCTACACGATGACTCGTTTGTTGCTGTTGTTGTGTGTTGTCGCATCGATGTTCTTCATTTCTCACTCAAGACCTGCTGAAAAGGTGAGTATTTACGTTTTACTATCCTTAATGGCTCTATGCCAAATAAACTAGAAAGTTCTTGAAACATGAGTGCTTTTGGAAAAATTAATTAATAATTAATTCAAGTAAAGCTATGACCCTCGCAGTTATGAACGCAATTTTTGCAATTGCGTAGAGAAGACTGAAAAATTCAGGACTTCAACTGGGATTGAACCCGTGACCTCGCGATACCGGTGCGATGCTCTAACCAACTGATCTATGAAGCCACTGACGTTGGGAGCTGGTCATTTGTGATTTCAAATCTGCAGTTCATATATGATCCAATTGATATATCATTTCATCGTTGATTCATTCCACACGGGAACATTGGAACCCACAAATGACCAGCTCCCAATGTTCGTGGCTTCATAACTCAGTTGGTTAGAGCATCGCACCGGTATCGCGAAGTCGCGGGTTCAAACCCCGTTGAAGTCCTGAATTTTTTCAGGCTTCTTTACGCAATTGCAAAAATTGCGTTCATAACTGCGAGGGTCATAGCTTTACTTGATTTCATATCTGCAGTTCATATATGATCCAATTCATATATCATTTCATCATTAACAATTATTTAACATTTAAACAAGCAAAATGAATTCTTCCCATATTAAAAGGGCATTTATCCTTAAGTTAACGATTAGGTGTGGCATTAAGTGATCTTCATTGCTGTTGGGCTAAAAAGAAAATGGGTATTTGAAAATTGTCTTTTATTTGTGGGTGATTTAAAAATAGCGGGTCAAAATCCCGCGAGACTAGGATGGGGGGGGGGGGGGGGGCTAGACTTGCCTTTCACCAGTGTGGATTGGGTTCGTATCGCGCCTTTCCTGATTCCACGAAAATCAACCAAGAACTTATGTCATCAGTATTCAGGGGATTATAAGAAAAAAAAAGTATGTGGAAATGCCAATGCTAGATCCGTTAATTTCATTCATTTGTTTGAACACGATAACTGTTGGGAGAAAAAAAACAAGGCCACTTAATTGTTGTATTTTTCGATCTTTACAGCGATCTGAGCCAGATTATTTACTAGATGTAATGGACGAAAATGACATGAAAGCGATTAACCCGGACGGAGCAGGTAATAAAGAGGAAGTGATAATGACAAAATGCTCCAAAAGAGAAATGCAAGAAACATGCTTATTTTTCGTCATACAAGTTTACAGATAACGATGATGAGAACAAAAAATCTTGCAACGTCACTTACTAAAACACTGTCTTCGTTATCCTTTATTCTTGATAATTACAACAAAAACAAAAGAGAAGAGAAAGGAAGAACCCGAACTAATGGATAACGACGATAAAGAAGATAAAGAAACCGACCTAGGTGAGAGTCCAGAGCAAAGTAAGCATGTGAGTAGTATAGGAGTTGGGGTTACGCGACCATTTTTCAAAATCTGTTTTCAGCAATATTTTCAGCCATGGTGATAAAATGAAAAAGATGGTTTGAATTACGAGATCATTTTTACACCAACTGATTTCAGTTTTGGATAGAAGCGAACCATTTGAGTATAAAAATCATTTGATTTTTAGAGACAAATTTATGTTTCAGCATTGAAAATGCCGAATCCTTTTGATTACGAATTGTGTCTTTACTAGCTTGGTAATACATCTTTTACAGTATTACGAGATAGGGTTCTTTGGCACGGAAAATAAATAGCTTGCTATTCAGAGGGTACGAAAAAACCCGATCTCGAGCGAAGCTCGAGAATCTCATAAATCTAGGTAGGAAAAAATTCATTTTTAAAATGCGAAGCTTTTTAAAATTGAATTTTTGGATTCGTTTAATACTTTTACAAATATTTTTAATGCTATGTTATACAAACTCTGGGGCTCGAATCAAATTGCCTAAACAATTTATGAGAGCCATTTACAAACACATTGGCTCGAATCAAATTGCGTAAGCAATTTATGAGAGCCATTTACAAACATGTGACTCGAATCAAATGGCGTGAGCAATTTATGAGAGCCATTACAAAATTGGTTACATTAAAAAGAGACTTGCTTTTTCTGAAGCGCAGAGCGAAGCTCGAGCAGGGGATGGAAAAAAGCTAAATGTCTGGGCTCTGGGGTGTGGTGGTTAATAATACTGAATTCAAAATCTATGACGCGCCAAAATGGACAAAATTACTTCCTTAATATATTTAGTACTTACTTTATATATATAAGACTTCTTCTTTGCCGCCAAATCATCAATAGAGAGATCAAGTACCGCGTATTTTTGTCTCGCGAACGGCAGAGAGGGTCACATGACCTGACATTTCCCGCGTTTGCCGTTTGCCGGCAGCCGTTTCTACTCGAGGAGGACATTAATCTAACTAATCATGGTGGAAAACCGCGGGAATCAACGAAGACCAGCGGAAGACGTTTTTTTAAGATTTGCTATCCTTTTTGAGATCTCAATCGCATTCATCATCAACCAGTCAAGTTTCTCTTCCGCCAACTCTTACCCTTGCACATTTTCCAGCCCGATTTAATAGAAATCAGACAAAAACAAGCACATCTCAATTAAGTGTCATGGATGGGTTGTCTCTTGCTTTTCGGTCATCCTGTGAGATTTCATTTCGCAATGGTATTTCTTCTATGTTACCTTAGATTTAGATCCCTATACTGCTGCGTGATATGCTTTCTTTCATGAAAACATTTCTTCTTGACAATAATATCTTTAGCTTCTTGGTGTTGATTTCTTCAGCAGTAATGTGAATGTGACCTTATGGCCTCACGCTTTTGCGCCAGTTTAATTGTAGTCTCGAGCGATATACTATTATTATTATTATTATTATTATTATTATTATTATTATTATTATTATTATTATTATTATTATGGCATCTTTGTTTCTTTTTCAATATCTCCTAGACCAAGAAAGCGGGATCTAAATTCTGCGTTTGTTTGTAGAAGAACTGAACAATTTCAGTGTTCTGAGATAGAATCCATTTTTGGGCTTTCTTGAGTAGATACAGTGTTTCTCTCTTGTCTTTTGTCAGTGTGTTGAGGTTTTCCTCCAGTGTTAGATTGTATCCTCCAAGAAAGTCTAAGACAAGGATGAACTGTGCTACTTCACATTCCTTGTATATGTCCGTTATTCCTGCTCTCAATTCAGTGTATTTTTCTTGCTTAAGTTCCGTCTTTTCCTTTTATCTTTCCTACTTGACATACTGATACCTCAAGCAAATACCATTTATTCTTGACCTTGTCCCACACAGGCATATCTATATGATTACCACCATTTGATGGTGCTCTCTTTTATTATCATTATTATTATTATTATTATTATTATTATTATTATTATTATTATGATTATTATTATTATTATTATAATTGTTATTATTATTATATCTCCTTTAACTTTATGCCAATTTACAACACAATAGCCGAGCCCATTCCTTGGGCCTAGGGCTAAAATGAGGTAGAAGTCTATCTTACTTGATGGAGAGTGTCTTTCTTAGGATGCGAGATGTTCCTAGAAGTGCAATCTTCTGTAGTTCACTAATGTTGATGTTACCCGAGATTTGTTTGGTGTATTTCTCCAAGCCCTTTTTTTATTAGCTCCAGCGCTCCAATCACAACTGGGATCGTTGTGGCCTTCATCCCCCACATTCGCTCAATCTCGATTTCGAGGTCTTTATATTTTGACAGCTTTTCAGTAACTTTAACTGAAATGTTCTTTTCAGTAGGGATGGACATATCAATGAGTAGGCAGCTTTTCTCCTGTCTGTCTTTTATTACAATGTCTGGTCTGTTGGCTTTTATCTCACGGTCTGTCTGTATTGGCATATCCCACAAGATTGTGATGTTGTCTCTTTCTGTTACTGTTTGGGGTTCATGCTCATACCATTTGTCTTCTACGTTTATATTTAGCTCTTTGCATATATTCCAGTGTAGGTATGAAGCGGCTTTGTCATGTCTGTGTAGGTATTCAGTTTTGGCCAGCTCAGGGCACCTTTATTATCTCGCAGTATAAAACTTTGGAATGCTGTTCACATTATGAGTAGTATAGGGCGCATAACGTAACCTACACCACTTGAGAAGCTAAAATTAGAAGTAAAAAAATTAGGTACGGAACCTAGTACAATTCTAATATACATAATGATATGAATCTCTCTACTTAGAGAGCCAATTCAGAATATTATTAAATTCTATACTCTGTAAAACCTGCGCAAAAATATGATGATATCATTATCTCTACTAAAAGCCTATTTAGAAAATTATTCAGTTTTGTACTCTCATTATCTCTAATAAACCTACACGAGGCCATCATAATTTGGTTATCTCTACTAAAAGCCTATTTAGAATCATATCAAACTCTTATCCACTATAAAAACTGCGTAGAAAATAATTAAAATACAGGTTTTGCGACAACCCTTGAGTTTCTGGATTTCAGAAGAAAAAAGAAAACCTAAAGTCTAGTGTCCTTCTCGCCCTAACTAAGTATTTATCTTAAATGTTCTGGCAATGTTCAAAGTGTTTGAGATGACCGACTTCTGCATCAGCTCAAGTACACCCCGTGCTCTCGCTCCTATTAGCTTCCTCACCGACTTCTCTAGGCGTTTAGAATAACCACCCAATACGTCAATTATTATGTTGTACTGTTCAACCCTGTAATCATTGTATATCTCAGCTCCCACATCATGGGACCATACTTGAGCGTCTTTTCCGCATCTTTCTTGGCTCTACTCTCAATCCAATTATTATTATTATTATTATTATTATTATTATTATTATTATTATTATTATTATTATTATTATTGTGAATCTGAAAGACGTTCTCTGGTTAAAAATTGGTTAAAAATTATAAGCTTTCGGCTATCTATCTATAGCCTTTAACGAATGAAATATAAGAAGCACGAATCAAAATATATACGAAAAGGGGTGTAAAAATTCGATGCGGGTGAGAACTAAAATATGAATAAGAATGATCTAGAAAAAATTACAATAAAATAGAGTATTGTCTCGGTAACGGTTTAGAATTATTGTCCGCGTTAACAGTTTTAGCGGTATGCCAGGATTCCAAGGTTTTTCTAACACGGTAGTTGCCTTTGTCAATCACGCATGCATTATTAAAGTCAATAGAGTGGTCATTCTTCCATGCATGGCTGGCAATGTTTGACCCTTTCGCGAAATTTTTTAGGTTTCTTTGATGTTCTTTTTTCCGCGTTAAAAAGCATCTTCCAGTTTCGCCAATGTAACTCCACGGACAGTCCGAGCACGGAATTTTGTAAACAACATTGCATTGTTGGTCCAAGGGCTGTCTTGTTTTTGGGGATGGGAATTCTTGCTGAAGGGTTTTAAGTGGTTTGGTGACGACTCGAATTTCATGTTTGCGTAATAATCTCATGAGGGGCTCTGTCAAGCCGCTAATATATGGAAGGCACGCAAATCCATGGGGTGTATTCTGTGGGTCAACCCAACTAAAGAACATTGCTACTAATTCTTCTGGTGATGGAACAGTTGGTGATGGTGGCTTCTTTCTATTTTTGGAAATATAAGAGATGACTGAGGACGGGTAGCCATTGGCTTTTAGTGCATCTGTGACATAGTTGGTCTCGCGTGATTTTCCTTCGTTAGTGCTTGGGAGATTAGACGCACGGAATAACAAGGTAGAGGCCGTGCTGATTTTGTGTTTTCTCTCATGATGTGAGGAGAAGTCTAGATATCTATCAGTGTGGGTTGGTTTTCGATAAACGTCAATGACAGCAACACCATTTTTTCTTGACACTAAGGTGTCAAGGAAGGCAATTTGTCCATTGTTCTCTTCTTCAATGGTAAATGTGATCTTAGGGTCGACAGCGTTTAAGGTGTCGTGGAAGGAATGGACAGCAGCTTTCTTGATGACAACAAAGCTGTCATCAACGTATCGTTTCCAAATCCTTGGCGGAACAGTGGCAGAGCTGATGGCTGACTCTTCTATCACTTCCATACAGAGGTTAGCGACGATAGGGCTAACAGGGCTGCCCATGGCACAACCATGAATCTGCTTGTATTGCTTGTATTGATTATTGCTCCGAAGTCTTTGAGATTTAAACCACCTGGCAACCATCCGATGTTCAAAAACATTATGGAACGGGCCAGCAAACATTGTATGCGAGCACGAATCTCTATTTGTCACAACAGAATCCGAGTTTTGAAAAGAACGCTCGAAGAATCCAAACAGCAATTATCGACCTTAGTCACCGATGACATCTCTTCCACGCTTCTACAATATTTGATTAAGAGATCGCAATCAGTCCGCAACAACATTGAAGCGAGACACGAGAACAAGTTTACAAATTTAAGGATGGAAGCAAAAAATGACAGCTCTAATACGATCGACAGAAAGAACTGGGTGATCAATTTATCACACAAACCTCTCTCTACGGCAGAACGTTCTCTACTTGAGAAAGGCCCCAAGTTCGCCCCAACACCACGAAACATCCCTGTTAAAGACATTGTCTCTGAGGTTGAAGCCGCCATTTCCCGCCTCCCCGATGACTCGAAGGACGCCATACGAACCACTACGGCTTCTTTACTCCATAGAGCTCGAATTCCACCACATAAAAATATCACGAAAGCTGAACAAAAAGCTCTAAAGGACCTAAAGAATGATCCTGAACGTGTGATAACAAAAGCTGACAAAGGGAACTGTTTCGTTGTTTTAGACAGATCCGACTACGACACCAAGATGGAAGCTCTACTTAGTGACCCTGACACTTATCAACAAGTCTACAAGTCGCCATCCACCAAAATTGAAAGAGAACTGAACAGCAAGCTCCTCGCTCTAAAAAGAGAAAATAAGATTGACGAAGCTACTTATCGCAAACTTCATTCCACAGATGGTTCTCTACCTGCCATTCGTGGCTCTATTAAACACCATAAACCTGGCTGCCCTCTTCGACCAATCGTTTCATGTATCGGCTCCGCCCTTTATAACACATCCAAGTTTCTATC